>NC_053023.1:673288972-673432346 GCF_003073215.2 Triticum urartu
GTAAACCTTGTAAAATAAGAGAGAATAGCCGTAAGTATTGTGACATAAAGTGAAATAACAGTCCATAATGCAATAAATATCAATATAAAAGCATGATGCAAAATGGACGTATCAACTCCCCCAAGCTTAGACCTCGCTTGTCCTCAAGCGAAAAGCCGATAACAATAAATATGTCCTCATGTTTAGAGGTAGAGGCATCGATAAAAAAATAAAATACGGACATGAAGGCATCATGATTATTCTCATAACAGCAACATATGTAGATTTTGTCATATGATTACTTATGTTCAAGTGATGATCTATTCACAATGCAAAAGTATAAATCATAAACCTTATTGGGCTCCGACAAACTATAATCTCAGTCATTGAAGCAATTGCAATTTATCATAACATCGGAAAGAGTCTATGTCAGAGCTAAACAGCAAGTCCACATACTCAACTATCATTTAGTCCTCCATAATTGCTAACACTCACGCAATACTTGTGGTTACGGAGTTTTAATCGGACACAGAGAAAGATAGGAGCTTATGGTTTTGCCCCACAACCTTTTACCTCAAGGGTAATGTAAACAATAATGGTTCATGCTCCCCTACATCCAATTAGATATATATATATCATGTTCTTTCCAACATGCTGAGCTTGCCAAAGGATAAAATGAAAAGGGAAAGGTGAAGATCACCGTGACTCTTGCATAAGGTAGAAGATAATAATAAAAAGATAGGCCCTTCGCAGAGGGAAGCAGAGGTTGCCATGCGCTTTTATGGTTGGATGCATAAAATCTCAATGCGAAAGAACGTCACTTTATATTGCCCCTTGTGATATGAACCTTTATTATGCAATCCGTCGCTTTTATTACTTCCACATCACAAGATCGTATAAAGCTTATTTCTCCCACACCAATCAATCATACATATTTAGAGCAATTTTTATTGCTTTGCACCGACGACAACTTACTTGAAGGATCTTACTCAATCCATAGGTAGATATGGTGGACTCTCATGGCAAAATTGGTTTAAGGGTATTTGGAAGCACAAGTAGTATTTCTACTTGGTGCTGAGAATTTGGCTAGCGTGAGGGGGAAAGGCAAGCTCAACAAGTTAGAGGATCCATGACAACATACTTTATCTCAGATATAAGAAAGATATAAGTCATTACGTTGTCTTCCTTGTCCAACATCAACCCTTTAGCATGTCATATTTTAATGAGTGCTCCCAATCATAAAAGATGTCAATGATAATATATCTATATGTGAAAACCTCTTTTCCTTATTACTTCCTATTAATTGCAACAATGACCAAAGCGATGTCTGCCAACTCCCAACAACTTTTAATCATCATACTCTTTCTATGTGAAGTCATTACTCTCAATAAGATCAATATGAACTTTTTGTTTCTTTTTATTCCTTTTCTCTTTTCTTTTATTCACCCAAGATCATGGCAAAATAATCAAGCCCTTGACTCAACACCAATCTTTATTATATATAGCTCACGGACTCGATTACAAAGAGAGATCATAAAGCAAAACTCAAAACTAGATCATGCCATAAACTTTATTCTACTAGATCAAGATACTTCTAATAGGATCGAACTAAGAAAAACGATAAAGAGAGGAGTTGTGATGGTGATACGATACCGGGGCACCTCCCCCAAGCTTGGTAGTTGCCAAGGGGAGTGCCCATACCCATGTGATTATATCTCCTTTGTCGGTGAAGAAGGTGGAGGTGTTGTAGATGATGCGGGCCTTGCGTCCATCTTCCAAGGCATAGGTTCTCCATCATAGAAAGATGATCGAGTCTCCGGGATTCTCAAATCTGCAGCCAAACTCATCCTTTTGAATCTATATTCATACTCACAGTTTTGGTTTTGCAGGTCATAGATTTGGGCTTGGAGGTGCTCGATCTTCTCATGAAGCTTGAAGATAGTCTCCTTGATGTTGTCAGCATCCAACTTGTGGTTGCTAGTGAACTCCGCAATCATCATGTGGTTAGAGTTGAGTCCACGTTCCACCATCCCTTGGCACTTGAAAACTTGTTGCTCCACTGCTTCGAGCCTCGTCTCCATGCTTCCGGTCCCCTTTGGTCCCTCTTCATCGCGAATGTGCAGCAACCCATCACGCAACTCAATGGTTTGAGGGTGTCGCAGCACCTCCGCGAGGTAAGGGTTGATGACCTTCTCGAAGAACTTGTCCTTGGAGGCGCTTGGGGCCATCATGACAACCTAGATCTGTCAGAAAAACAGCTCCAAACAAGAACAGAGGAGGTTTACGTGATACGGGAGTCAAAACCTTCGGGAGGTTATATAATGAATTTTTACCGACCAAAATACGTATCGTGCAAGAAAACGGAGTCCGAAAGGCACACGAGGTGCTCACGAGGTAGGGGGGCGCGCCTAGAGGGGTAGGGCGCGCCCACCACCCTCGTGGAGCCCTTGTGTCCTTCCCGGACTGCTACTTATTTTTCTATTTTTCTAAATATTCCAAAACAGAGAAATATT
Organism: Triticum urartu; assembly: GCF_003073215.2. NCBI lineage: Eukaryota > Viridiplantae > Streptophyta > Magnoliopsida > Poales > Poaceae > Triticum > Triticum urartu. The sequence continues at coordinate 673,291,465 of NC_053023.1, forward strand.
GCCTTAAAAATTGATTTGGAGTCGGTTTACTTACCGTACCACATACCTATTCCTTTTCGGAGTCTGAAATGGTCTGGAAGGTGTCCCTTATGTATTCCTCCGGGGTTACGGTTTCAATAATATTGGTTTCAACATTTATGGGATTACCTGAGATATAGTTTGATTCTTTGACCGTTTACCACCTTCGGATTTGTGCCCTCGAAATTGTTGATTTTTATGGCACCGGAACGATAGACCTCTTCGATAACATAGGGGCCTTCCCATTTAGAGAGAAGTTTTCCTGCAAAAAATCTTAAACGAGAGTTGTATAGCAATACATAATCACCTACATTAAACTCACGCTTTTGTATCCTTTTGTCATGCCATCTTTTAACTTTTTCTTTAAACAACTTGGCATTTTCATAAGCTTGGGTTCTCCATTCATCAAGTGAGCTAATATCAAATAACCTCTTCTCACCGGCAAGTTTAAAATCATAGTTGAGCTATTTAATAGCCCAATACGCCTTATGTTCTAGTTCGAGAGGTAAGTGACATGCTTTTCCATAAACCATTTTATACGGAGACATACCCATAGGATTTTTGTATGCAGTTCTATAAGCCCATAATGCATCATCAAGTTTCTTGGACCAATTCTTTCTAGACCTATTAACAGTCTTTTGCAAAATTAATTTGAGCTCTCTATTGCTCAACTCTACTTGACCACTAGACTGTGGGTGATAAGGAGATGCAATTCTATGATTAACATCATATTTAGCAAGCATTTTACGGAAAGCACCATGAATAAAGTGTGAACCACCATCAGTCATTAAATATCTAGGGACTCCAAACCTCGGAAAAATAACTTCTTTAAGCATTTTAATAGAAGTGTTATGATCAGCACTACTAGTTGGAATAGCTTCTACCCACTTAGTAACGTAATCAACAACAACTAAAATATGTGTATATCCATTAGAGGCAGGAAAAGGTCCCATATAATCAAAGCCCCAAACATCAACGGTTCAATAACAAGAGAATAATTCATAGGCATTTCTTGACGTCTACTAATATTACCAATTCTTTGACATTCATCACAAGACAAGAAAAACTTACGGGCATCCTTGAAGAGAGTAGGCCCATAAAAACCAGATTGCAATACCTTATGTGCAGTTCTATCTCCAGCGTGATGTCCTCCATAAGCCTCGGAATGACACTTGTGTAGGATCTGTTCATGTTCATGCTCAGGTACACAACGTCTAATAACACCATCTACTCCTTCTTTATAAAGATGTGGGTCATCCCAAATGTAATGTCTTAAATCATAGAAAAACTTTTTCTTTTGTTGGTATGTGAAGCTAGGTGGTATAAATTTAGCAACAATATAATTAGCATAATCAGCATACCAAGGAGTACTATGAGAGGTACTTATAACATTTAATTGTTCATCAGGAAAGCTATCATTAATAGGTAGTGGGTCATCAAGAATATTTTCTAACCTAGACAAGTTGTCTGCAACGGGGTTCTCAGCTCCTTTCCTATCAACAATATGCAAATCAAATTCTTGTAGCAAGAGAACCCATCTAATAAGTCTCGGTTTAGCATCTTTCTTTTCCATAAGGTATTTAATAGCAGCATGATCAGTGTGAATATTACTTTAGAATCAACAATATAATGTGTGAACTTATCACAAGCAAATACAACTGCTAAAAGCTCTTTTTCAGGAGTAGCATAATTTCTTTGAGCATTGTCTAGAGTCTTACTAGCATAATAAATAACATTTAATTTCTTATCAACTCTTTGCCCTAGAACAACACCTACAGCATAATCACTAGCATCACACATAATTTCAAAGGGTAAATTCCAATCGGTGGCTGAACAACAGGTGCAGAGACTAATGCTTTCTTAAGTATTTCAAATGCTTCTACACAATCATCATCAAAGACAAATGGTATATCTTTTTGCAATAAATTAGTCAGAGGCCGAGAAATTTTTGAGAAGTCCTTAATGAACCTCCTATAAAATCCAGCGTGACCAAGGAAACTTCTTATACCTTTGATGTCCTTGGGACATGGCATCTTTTCAATAGCATCAACCTTGGCTTTATCAACTTCAATACCTCTTTCAGAAACTTTGTGCCCCAAGACAATACCTTCATTAACCATAAAGTGGCACTTTTCCCAATTCAAGACAAGATTAGTTTCTTCACATCTCTGCAAAACTCGATCAAGATTGCTGAAGCAATCATCAAAAGAGGAACCATAGACGGAAAAGTCGTCCATGAAAACCTCACAAATCTTTTCACAAAAGTCAGAGAATATAGCCATCATGCATCTTTGAAAGGTAGCGGGTGCTTTACATCATGGGCATGTAAAAGTAGTCTTTGATTGATCTCTAGCCGACACGGGTATTTGAGAGAAACCAGAATAACCATCTAGAAAGCAGTAATGTGTATGTTTGCATAATATTTCTAACATTTGATCAATAAAAGGTAAGGGGTAATGATCTTTCTTAGTAGCCTTATTTAATTTACGGAAATCAATTACCATCCTATAACCTGTAATAATTCTTTGTGGGATCAATTCATCTTTATCATTAGGAACAACAGTAATACCTCCCTTCTTAGGGACACAATGGACAGGACTTACCCACTGACTATCAGCAACGGGATAAATTATACCTGCCTCCAGAAGCTTGAGTATTTCTTTTCTTACCACTTCTTTCATTTTAGGATTCAGACGTCGTTGAGGATCACGAACTGGTTTGGCATCTGCTTCTAAATTTATTTTATGTTGACATAGAGTGGGACTAATGCCCTTAAGATCATCAAGAGTATATCCAATAGCAGCACGATGCTTCTTCAGAGTTTTCAATAATCTTTCTTCTTCATGCTCTGAAAGGTTAGCACTAATAATAACAGGATATATCTTCTTTTCATCAAGATAAGCATATTTAAGATTATCAGGCAACGGTTTAAGCTCAAATACGGGATCATCCTTGGGTGGAGGAGGATCCCCTAAAATTTCAACAGGCAAATTGTGTTTCAGAATAGGTTCCTGTTTAAAGAATACTTCATCTATTTCCCTTCTTTCATTCATGAACATATCATTTTCATGGTCTAGCAAATAGTGTTCTAAAGGATCACTAGGAGGTACGACAATAGAAGCAAGACCAATAATTTCATCCTTACTAGGTAATTCTTCCTCACGATGTTGTTTACTAAATTTAGAGAAATTAAACTCATGAACCATATCATCCAAGCCAACAGTAACAACATTCTTTTTGCAATCTATCCTAGCATTAACAGTGTTCAAGAAGGGTCTACCAAATATAATGGGACAAAAGCTATCTTGCGGAGAAGTAAGAACAAGAAAATCAACAGGATATTTAGTTTTCCCACACAAGACTTCAACATATATAACAATTCCAATTGGTGAAATAGTATCTCTATTGGCAAGTTTAATTGTGACATCAATACCTTCTAACTCAGCAGGTGCAATTTCATTCTTAATTTCTTTGTGTAAAGTATGCGGTATAACACTAGCACTCGCACCCATATCACATAAGCCATGATAACAATGATCTCCTATTTTAACAGAAATAGCAGGCATGCCTACCACAGGTCTATGTTTATCTTTAGCACAAGGTTTAGCAATTCTAGCAGTTTCACCTTCGAACTGAATAACATGCCCATCAATATTATCAGAAAAGAGATCTTTAACAATGGCAATATTAGGTTCTACTTTAACTTGCTCAGGGGGTGTATAAGTTCTAATATTGCTTTTACGAACAACAGTTGAAGCTTTAGCATGATCCTTTACTCTAACAGGGAAAGGTGGTTTCTCAACATAAGAAGTAGGAACAATAGGATCATTATAAGTGACGGTCTTTTCTTCAACTTTAATAGGTGCAGCTACTTTTACTTCTATGGGAGGATGATATTTAAACCACTTCTCCTTAGGGAGATCAACATAAGCAGCAAAAGATTCACAGAAATAAGCTACTATCTCAGAGTCAAGTCCATATTTAGTGCTAAACTTACGGAAAATATCGGAGTCCATAAAAGATTTAACACAATCAAACTTAGGTGTCATACCTGACTCCTTACCTTCGTCGAGGTCCCAATCTTCAGAGTTGCGTTTAATTCTATCCAATAAATTCCATCTGAATTCAATAGTCTTCATCATAAAAGAGCCAGCACAAGAAGTATCGAGCATGGTTTGATTATTATGAGAAAGCTGAGCATAAAACTTTGCATAATTATTTCTCTCGAGAGCTCATGATTGGGGCATGAATATAACATTGATTTAAGCCTCCCCCAAGCTTGAGTGATGCTTTCTCCTTCGCGAGGCCAGAAATTATATATATAATTGCGATCACGATGAACAAGATGCATAGGGTAATACTTTTGATGAAATTCCAATTTCAATCTTTTATAGTTCCATGATTTCATATCATCACATAGCCTATACCATATCAATGCGTCTCCCTTCAAAGATAAAGGGAAGACCTTCTTTTTAGCAACATCATCGGGTATACCTGCAAGCTTAAATAATCCACAAACTTCATCCACACATATTAAGTGCTCATCAGGATGCTTTGTTCCATCTCCTGTAAAAGGGTTAGCTAGCAGTTTTTCCATCATACCTGAAGGAAATTCAAAAGGAGTTTAATTTTCAATAGGTTTAGTAGGTTGAGGAGCAACTCTTTGCTCTACTGGACGGGGTGAAGATACCCCGAACAAGCCCCTCAGAGAATTACTTTCCATAGTAGCAAGTGACAGTAAATTTCAGCACACTATATAAATTTTTCCTTACCAAATTCCACCTACCAAAGGCGCTACACTCCCCGGCAACGGCACCAGAAAAGAGTCTTGATGACCCACAAGTATAGGGGATCTATCATAGTCCTTTCGATAAGTAAGAGTGTCGAACCCAACGAGGAGCAGAAGGAAATGATAAGCGGTTTTCGGCAAGGTATTCTCTGCAAGTACTGAAATAAGTGGTAACAAATAGTTTTGTGATAAGATAAATTGTAACGAGCAACAAGTAACAAAAGTAAATAAAGTGCAGCAAGGTGGCCCAATCCTTTTTGTAGCAAAGGGAAAGCCGGAACAAACTCTTATATAAGGAAAAGCGCTCCCGAAGACACATGGGAATATCGTCAAGCTAGTTTTCATCACGTTCATATGATTCGCGTTCGATACTTTGATAATTTGATATGTGGGTGGACCGGTGCTTGGGTGTTGTTCTTACTTGAACAAGCATCCCACTTATGATTAACCTCTAGTGCAAGCATCCGCAACTACAACAAAAGTATTAAGGTAAACCTAACCATAGCATGAAACATGTGGATCCAAATCAGCCCCTTACGAAGCAACGCATAAACTAGGGTTTAAGCTTCTGTCACTCTAGCAACCCATCATCTACTTATTACTTCCCAATGCCTTCGTCTAGTCCCAAATAATGGTGAAGTGTTATGTAGTCGACGTTCACATAACACCACTAGAGGCTAGACAACATACATCTTATAAAAATATCAAACGAATACCAAATTCACATGACTACTAATAGCAGGACTTCTCCCTTGTCCTCAGGAACAAACGTAATTACTCACAAAGCATATTCATGTTCATAATCAGAGGGGTAATAATATGCATATAGGATCTGAACATATGATCTTTCACCAAATAAACCAACTAGCATCAACTACAAGGAGTAATCAACACTACTAGCAACGTACTAGCACCAATCCCGGACTTTGAGACAAGAATTGGATACAAGAGATGAACTAGGGTTTGGAGATGAGATGGTGCTGGTGAAGATGTTGATGGAGATTGCCCTCTCCCGATGAGAGGAGCGTTGGTGATGACGATGGTGATGATTTCCCCCTCCTGGAGGGAAGTATCCCCGGCAGAATAGCTCTGCCGGAGCTCTAGATTGGTTCCGCCAAGGTTCCGCCTCGTGGCGGCGGAATCTCGTCCCGAAAGGTTCCTTCTGATTTTTTTTTCATCGGAAGACTTCATATAGCAGAAGATGGACGTCGGAGAGCCACCAGGGGGCCCACGAGGTAGGGGGGCGCGCCCTAGGGGGGCGCCCCCACCCTCGTGAGCAGGGTGTGGCCCCCCTGGCCTTCATCTTTGGCAAGGATTTTTCTTTATTTATTTTAAGATGTTCCGTGGAGTTTCAGGACTTTTGGAGTTGCGCAGAATAGGTCTCTAATATTTGCTCCTTTTCCAGCCCAGAATTCCAGCTGCCGGCATTCTCCCTCCTTATGTAAACCTTGTAAAATAAGAGAGAATAGCCGTAAGTATTGTGACATAAAGTGAAATAACAGTCCAGAATGCAATAAATATCGATATAAAAGCATGATGCAAAATGGACGTATCAGTGTCCACTATGTTCTGAGATTGATGTTGCTATGACTTTGCTATGCTTAATGCTTGTCACTAGGGCCTGAGTGCCATGATTTCAGATCTGGACCTATTATGTTTTCATCAATATATGAGTGTTCTTGATCCTATCTTGCAAGTCTATAGTCACCTATTATGTGTTATGATCCGTTAACCCTGAACTGACAATAATCGGGATACTTACCAGTGATGACCGTAGTTTGACGAGTTCATGTATTCACTATGTGTTAATGCTTTGTTCCGGTTCTCTATTAAAAGGAGGCATTAATATCCCTTAGTTTCCGTAAGGACCCCGCTGCCATGGGAGGGTAGGACAAAATATGTCATGCAAGTTCTTTTCCATAAGCACGTATGACTATGTTCGGAATACATGCCTACATTATATCAATGAACTGGAGCTAGTTCTGTGTCACCCTAGGTTATGACTGTTACATGATGAACCACATCTGGCATAATCCTCCATCACCGATCCATTGCCTACGAGCTTTCCATATATTGTTCTTCGCTTATTTACTTTTCCGATGCTATTGCTATCATCACTACAAAATACCAAAAACACTACTTTTACTACTGTTACCTTTTGCTACCGTTACCACTACTATCATATTATTGTGCTACTAAACACTTTGCTGCAGATATTAAGTTTCCAGGTGTGGTTGAATTGACAACTCAGCTGCTAATACTTGAGAATATTCTTTGGCTTCCCTTGTGTCAAATCAATAAATTTGGGTTGAATACTCTACCCTCGAAAACTGTTGCGATCCCCTATACTTGTGAGTTATCAAGACTATTTTCTGGCGCTGTTGCCGGGGAGCATAGCTCTATTCTTTGAGTCACTTGGGATATATATCTGCTTATCATTATGAAGAACTTGAGAGATCCAAAAACCAAGATCTATCCCTTAACTATGAGGGGAGGTAAGGAATTGCCATCTAGCTCTACACTTGATTCACCTTCTGTTATGAGTAAGTTTGCGACACCTACACCTGCTTCTGCTATTCGTTCTGATATGTCGCATATTATTGATGATGCCACTTCTGCTATGCATGATACTTATGATGAAACTACCTCTATGCCAGATACTGTTGGAAATATGCCCTAGAGGCAATAATAAATTGGTTATTATTATATTTCCTTGTTCATGATAATCGTTTATTATCCATGCTAGAATTGTATTGATAGGAAACTCAGATACATGTGTGGATACATAGACAACACCATGTCCCTAGTAAGCCTCTAGTTGACTAGCTCGTTGATCAATAGATGGTTATGGTTTCCTGACCATGGACATTGGATGCCGTTGATAATGGGATCACATCATTAGGAGAATGATGTGATGGACAAGACCCAATCCTAAGCCTAGCACAAAGATCGTGTAGTTCGTTTGCTAAAGCTTTTCTAATGTCAAGTATCATTTCCTTAGACCATGAGATTGTGCAACTCCCGGATACAACGTAACTGGGTGGCTATAAAGGTACACTACAGGTATCTCCGAAAGTATCTGTTGGGTTGGCACGAATCGAGACTGGGATTTGTCACTCTGTGTAAACGGAGAGGTATCTCTGGGCCCACTCAGTAGGACATCATCATAATGTGCACAATGTGACCAAGGAGTTGATCATGGGATGATGTGTTACGGAATGAGTAAAGAGACTTGCCGGTAACGAGATTGAACAAGGTATCGGGATACCGACGATCGAATCTCGGGCAAGTATCGTACCGATAGACAAAGGGGATTGAATACGGGATTGATTGAATCCTCGACATCGTGGTTCATCCGATGAGATCATCGTGGAGCATGTGGGAGCCAACATGGGTATCCAGATCCCGCTGTTGGTTATTGACCGGAGAGTTGTCTCGGTCATGTCTGCATGACTCCCGAACCCGTAGGGTCTACACACTTAAGGTTCGATGACGCTAGGGTTATAGGGAAAGTATGTACGCGGTTACCGAATGTTGTTCGGAGTCTCGGATGAGATCCCGGATGTCACGAGGAGTTCCGGAATGGTCCGGAGGTAAAGATTGATATATAGGAAGTATGGTTTTGGCCACCGGAAGTGTTCCGGGCATCACCGGTAGTGTACCGGGACCACCGGAGGGGTCCGGGGGGCCACCAGGTGGGGCCACCAGCCCCGGAGACATACATGGGCCAATAGTGGGAAGGGACCAGCCCCTAGGTGGGCTGGGGCGCCTCCCCACCAAGGCCCATGCGCCTCAAGAGGAGAGGGGGCAAACCCTAGGCGTAGATGGGCCCTAAGGCCCACCCTAGGTGCGCCCCCTCTCTCTCCCCCTTGGCCGCCTCCCAGATGGGATCTGGGGGCTGCCGCCGGCCCTAGGGAGGGAACCCTAGGTGGGGGCGCAGCCCCTCCCCTCCCCCTATATATACTTGAGGTTTGGGGCTGCCCAAGACGTGTGATTTGCTCTCCCTGTTGGCGCAGCCCTACCCCTCTTCCTCCTCGTCTCTCATAGTGCTTGGCGAAGCCCTGCTGGAGTCCCGCGCTCCTCCACCACCACCACGCCATCGTGCTGCTACTGGATGGAGTCTTCCCCAACCTCTCCTTCTCCCCTTGCTGGATCAAGGCGTAGGAGACGTCACCGGGCTGTACGTGTGTTGAACACGGAGGTGCCGTCCGTTCGGCACTAGGATCATCGGTGATTTGAATCATGACGAGTACGACTCCATCAACCCTGTTCACTTGAATGCTTCCGCTTAGCGATCTACAAGGGTATGTAGATGCACTCTCCTTCCCTCGTTGCTAGACTTCTCCATAGATTGATCTTGGTGATGCGTAGAAAATTTTGAATTTCTGCTACGTTCCCCAACAGTGGCATCATGAGCTAGGTCTATGCATAGTTTCTATGCACGAGTAGAACACAAAGCAGTTGTGGGCGTCGATATTGTCAATTTACTTGCCGTTACTAGTCTTATCTTGATTCGGCGGCATCGTGGGATGAAGCGGCCCGGACCGACCTTACACGTACTCTTACGTGAGACTGGTTCCACCGACTGACATGCACTAGTTGCATAAGGTGGCTAGCGGGTGTCTGTCTCTCCCACTTTAGTCGGATCGGATTCGATGAAAAGGGTCCTTATGAAGGGTAAATAGAAATTGGCATATCACGTTGTGGTTTTCGCGTAGGTAAGAAACGTTCTTGCTAGAAACCTATAGCAGCCACGTAAAAAACTTGCAACAACAATTAGAGGACGTCTAACTCGTTTTTGCAGCATATGCCGTGTGATGTGATATGGCCAACAGGATGTGATGAATGATATATGTGATGTATGAGATTGATCATGTTCTTGTAATAGGAATCACGACTTGCATGTCGATGAGTATGACAACCGGCAGGAGCCATAGGAGTTGTCTTAATTTATTTATGACCTGCATGTCAACATAAACGTCATGTAATTACTTTACTTTATTGCTAAAGTGTTAGCCATAGTAGTAGAAGTAATAGATGACGAGACAACTTCAAGAAGACACGATGATGGAGATCATGATGATGGAGATCATGGTGTCATGCCGGTGACAACGATGATCATGGAGCCCCAAAGATGGAGATCAAAAGGAGCAAAATGATATTGGCCATATCATGTCACTATTTGATTGCATGTGATGTTTATCATGTTTTACATCTTATTTGCTTAGAACGACGGTAGCTTAAATAAGATGATCCCTCACTAAAATTTCAAGAAAAGTGTTCCCCCTAACTGTGCACCGTTGCGAAGGTTCGTTGTTTCGAAGCACCACGTGATGATCGGGTGTGATAGATTCTAACGTTCGAATACAATGGGTGTTGATGAGCCTAGCATGTACAGACATGGCCTCGAGACACACGCAATACACTTAGGTTGACTTGACGAGCCTAGCATGTACAGACATGGCATCGGAACACGGAAGACCGAAAGGTCGAGCATGAGTCGTATAGAAGATACGATCAACATGTAGATGTTCACCGATGTTGACTAGTCCGTCTCACGTGATGATCGGACACGGCCTAGTTGACTCGGATCATGTTTCACTTAGATGACTAGAGGGATGTCTATCTGAGTGGGAGTTCATTAGATGAACTCAATTATCATGAACATAGTCTAAATTGTCTTTGCAAATATGTTGTAGATAAATAGCTCACGTTGTAGCTCCCTGTTTCAATATGTTCCTAGAGAAAGACCAAGTTGAAAGATATTGTAAGCACTGATGCGGACTAGGTCCGTAGTCTGAGGAGTGTCCTCACTGCTACATAGAAGGCTTACGTCTTTGATGCACCGCTCGATGTGCAAACCCCTACAACGTCATCTGTGGATGTTATGAACACCTAACAGACACGTCCTGATGAATACTTGATAGTTTAGTGCACCATACTTTACGGCTTAGAATCGGGATTCCAATGACGTTTTGAACGGCATGAGACATATGAGATGTTCCAAGAGCTGAAATTGGGATTGCAGGCTCATGCCCGTGTTGAGAGGTGTGAGACCTCTGACAAGTTCTTTTGCCAACAAGATGGAGGAGAATAGCTCAGCTAGTGAGCATGTGCTCAGAATGTCTGGGTGCTACAATCACTTAAATCAAGTGGGAGTTAAACTTCTAGATAAGATAGTGATTGATAGAGTTCTTTTTTAGCCACTATCACTAAGCTACTAGATCTTCGTGATGAACTATGACATGCAAGGGATGGAGTTGATCCCGGAGCTGTTCGCGGTGCTTAAGACCACAAAAGGTAGAAATCAAGAAGGAGTATCAAGTGTTGATGGTTTAACAAGACCACTGGTTTCAAGAAGGGCAAGGGCTAGAAGGGAAACTTCATGGATGGCAAACCAGTTGCCGCTCCAGTGAAGGAACCCAAGGTTGAACCCAAACCCGAGACTAAGTGCTTCTATTGTAAGGGGAACGGTCACTGGTAGCGGAATTACCCCAAATGCATGGTAGATAAAAGGGTGGCAACTTCAACAAAGTATATACGTGTTATTAATGTGTACCTCACTAGTACTCCTGGTAGCACCTGGGTATTGGATACCGGTTCAGTTGCTATTATTGGTGACTTGAAGCAAAAGCTACGGACTAAATGGAGACTGGCTAAGAGCGAGGTGACGATGTGTGTTGGAAGTGTTTCCAAAGTTGATGAGATCACCATCGCACGCTCCATCTGCCTTCGGGATTAGCATTGAACCTAGATAAATGTTATCAGGTGTCTACGTTGAGCATGAATATGATTAGATCATGCTCATTGCAATACGGTCATTCATTTAAGTTAGAGAATAATGGTTATTCTGTTTACATGAATGATACCTTTCATGGTCATGCACCCTATGTGAATGGTTCATTGAATCTCGGTCGTGGTAATACACATGTTCACGCCAAAAGATATAGAGTTAATAATGATAGTACCACTTTCTCGTGGCACTGCCGCTTAGGTCATATTGGCGTAAGATGCATGAAGAAACTCCATGTCGATGGATGTTTGGAGTCACTTGATTTTGAATCACTTGACACATGCGAGCCATGCCTCATGGGCAGGATGACTAAGACCCCGTTTTCAGGTACAATGAAACGGGCAAGTGACTTGTTGGAAATCATGCATGCTGATGCGTGTGATCCAATGAGAATTGAAGCATGCGGTGGATATCGCTATTTTCTCATCTTCACTGATGATTTGGGTAGATATAGGTATATCTACTTAATAAAGCACAAGTCTGAAACGTTTGAAAAGTTCAAGCGATTTCAGAGTGAAGTTAAGAATCATCATAACAATAAGATCATGTTCCTACGATCTGATCAAAAGGGGATTTTCTGAGTTATGAGTTTGGCAATCACTTAAGACATTGTGGAATTGTTTCACAGTTGAAGCCACCTAGAACACCACAAGGTAATGATGTGTACCGGACGTCGTAATCAAACCCTATGAGATATGGTGCGATCTATGATGTCTCATACCAATCTACCGTTTTCATTTTGAGGTTATGCGTTAGAGACAGCTGCATTCACTTTAGATAGGGCACCATCTAAGTCCGTTGAGACGACGTCGTATGAACATTGGTTTGGTAAGAAACCAAAGTTGTCGTTTCTTAATGTTTGGGGCTGCGATGCTTAAGGCTTCAGCCGGAGAAGCTCGAACCCAAAGCGGACAAACACATCTTCATAGGATACCCAAAGGTGACAGTTGGGTACACCTTCTATCTCAGATCCGAGGGCAAATTGTTTGTCGCTAAGAACGGGTCCTTTCTCGAGAAGGAGTTTCTCTAGAAAGAATCGAGTAGGAGGCAGATAGAACTTGATGAGGTTGTCGAACCTTTACTTCAACCAGAGAGTGGTGCAACACAGAAAGATGTTTTCTGTGGCGCCTACGTCTGTTGAATAGGAAGTTAATGATAGTGATCATGAAGCTTCAGATCAAGTTGCTATCAAACCTCGTAGGTAGACAAGGATATGTACTACTCCTAAGTGGTATGGTAATCCTGTCTTAGATATCATGTTGTTAGACAACAATGAACCTACGAGCTATGGAGAAGCGATGGTGGGCCCGTATTCTGACAAATGGTTAGAAGCCATGAAATCCGAGATAGGATCCATGTATCATAACAAAGTATGGACTTTGGTGGACTTGCCCGATGATCGGCAAGCCATTGAGATAATGGATCTTTAAGAAGAAGACAGACGTGGGCGGTAATGTTACCGTCTATGAAGCTCGACTTATGGGAACGAATTTTTTCATAAGTTCAAGGAGTTGACTACGATGAGAATTTCTCACCCATAGCAATGCTTAAGTCCGTCGAAATCATGTTAGCATTAGCTGTATTTTTCGATTATGAAATCTTACAGATGGATGTCAAAACAAGTTTTCTTACCAAGTTTTCGTAAGAAAAGTTGTATGTGATACAATAAAAGGTTTTGTCGATCCTAAGGATGCTAAAAGGTATGCTGGCTCCAGCAATCCTTCTATGGACTAGATCAAGCATCTTGGAATCGGAATATATGTTTTGATGGAGTGATCAAAGCTTTTAGGTTTATACAATGTTTGCTAGAAACTTGTATTTACAAGAAAGTGAGTGGGAGCACTACAACATTTCTGATAAGTATATGTGGATGACATATTGTTGATCCAAAATAATGTAGAATTTCTCGAAAGCATGAATGGTTGTTTGAAGAGTATTTTTCTTCAAAGGAAGACCGGGATAAAGCTGCTTACATACTGGGCATCAAGATCTATAGAGATAGATCAAGACGCCTGATGATACTTTCAAAGAACGCACACCTTGACATGTTTTTGAAGGAATTCAAAATAGATCAGTCAAAGAAGGGGTTCTTACCTGAGTGGTAAGGTGTGAAGTTGAGTAAAGACTCAAAGCTTGACCACGGCAGAAGAAAGAGGAAGGACGAAGGTCGTCCCCTATGCTTTTGTCATAGGCTCTATACGGTATGCCATGCTGAAGTACCGCACCTGATGTGTGCCTTGCCACATGTCTGGCAATAGGGTACAAAGGTGATCTAGGAATAGATCACCGGATAGCGGTCAAAAATTATCCTTAGAGTAATAAGGAAATGTTTCTCGGTTATGGAGGTGATAAAGAGTTCGACGTAAAGAGTTACATCGATGCAAGCTTAACACCTATCCGGATAGCTCTGAGTAGAGATATCGGATACGTATAATGGAGCAACAATTTGGAATAGCTCCAAGTGGAACGTGCTAGCAGCATCTACGATATAAAGTTTTGCGAAATACATAGGGATCTGAATATGGCAAGGCCCGTTGACTACAACCTCTCTCACAAGCACAACATGATCAAACCCAAAACTCTTTGAGTATTTATCACATAGTGATGTGAACTAGATCATTGAGTCTAGTAGACTCTTGGATGTTGGTCACATGGCGATGTGACCTGTGAGTGTTGATCACATGGCGATGTGAACTAGATTATTGACTCTAGTGCAAGTGGGAGACTGTTGGAAATATGCCCTAGAGGCAATAATAAATTGGTTATTATTATATTTCCTTGTTCATGATAATCGTTTATTATCCATGCTAGAATTGTATTGATAGGAAACTCAGATACATGTGTGGATACATAGACAACACCATGTCCCTAGTAAGCCTCTAGTTGACTAGCTCGTTGATCAATAGATGGTTATGGTTTCCTGACCATGGACATTGGATGTCGTTGATAACGGGATCGCATCATTAGGAGAATGATGTGATGGACAAGACCCAATCCTAAGCCTAGCACAAAGATCGTGTAGTTCATTTGCTAAAGCTTTTCTAATGTCAAGTATCATTTCCTTAGACCATGAGATTGTGCAACTCCCGGATACCGTAGGAGTGCTTTGGGTGTGCCAAACGTCACAACGTAACTGGGTGGCTATAAAGGTACACTACAGGTATCTCCGAAAGTATCTGTTGGGTTGGCACGAATCGAGACTGGGATTTGTCACTCCGTGTAAACGGAGAAGTATCTCTGGGCCCACTCGGTAGGACATCATCATAATGTGCACAATGTGACCAAGGAGTTGATCACGGGATGATGTGTTATGGAACGAGTAAAGAGACTTGCCGGTAACGAGATTGAACAAGGTATCGGGATACCGACGATCGAATCTCGGGCAAGTATCGTACCGATAGACAAAGGGGATTGAATACAGGATTGATTGAATCCTCGACATTGTGGTTCATCCGATGAGATCATCGTGGAGCATGTGGGAGCCAACATGGGTATCCAGATCCCGCTGTTGGTTATTGACCGGAGAGTTGTCTCGGTCATGTCTGCATGACTCCCGAACCCGTAGGGTCTACACACTTAAGGTTCGATGACGCTAGGGTTATAGGGAAAGTATGTACGCGGTTACCGAATGTTGTTCGGAGTCCCGGATGAGATCCCGGACGTCACGAGGAGTTCCGGAATGGTCTGGAGGTAAAGATTGATATATAGGAAGTATGGTTTTGGCCACCAGAAGTGTTCCGGGCATCACCGGTAGTGTACCGGGACCACCGGAGGGGTCCGGGGGGGCCACCAGGTGGGGCCACCAGCCCTGGAGGCATACATGGGCCAATAGTGGGAAGGGACCAGCCCCTAGGTGGGCTGGGGCGCCTCCCCACCAAGGCCCATGCGCCTCAAGAGGAGAGGGGGCAAACCCTAGGCGCAGATGGGCCCTAAGGCCCACCCTAGGTGCGCCCCCCTCTCTCTCCCCCTTGGCCGCCTCCCAGATGGGATCTGGGGGCTGCCGCCGCCCCTAGGGAGGTAACACTAGGTGGGGGTGCAGCCCCTCCCCTCCCCCTATATATACTTGAGGTTTGGGGCTGCCCAAGACGTGTGATTTGCTCTCCATGTTGGCGCAGCCCTACCCCTCTTCCTCCTCGTCTCTCGTAGTGCTTGGCGAAGCCCTGCTGGAGTCCCGCGCTCCTCCACCACCACCACGCCATCGTGCTGCTGCTGGATGGAGTCTTCCCCAACCTCTCCTTCTCCCCTTGCTGGATCAAGGCGTAGGAGACGTCACCGGGTTGTACGTGTGTTGAATACGGAGGTGCCGTCCATTCGGCACTAGGATCATTGGTGATTTGAATCACGACGAGTACGACTCCATCAACCCCGTTCACTTGAACGCTTCCGCTTAGCGATCTACAAGGGTATGTAGATGCACTCTCCTTCCCTCGTTGCTAGACTTCTCCATAGATTGATCTTGGTGATGCGTAGAAAATTTTGAATTTCTGCTACGTTCCCCAACAGATACTACTATGCCACTTAGTGATTTTCTTGATGAACAACTTGCTAGGGCTAGAGAGATAGAAAATATTGAATCTGATGATACTGATGAAAGTGATGATGAAGAACCACTTGCCATTCCTAAGGGTTATGTTTTTGATCATGATGCTTCTTTAGCTATTTTAGCTTGCAGAAATAGAACTGAACTTAAAAGATTATTAGCTAAATGGAGTAAGCAATCTCTAAATGCTAGAATGAAACCTGACCCTACTTTTGCTACTTCACCTATCTTTGTTACTGATAAGGATTATGAATTCTCTGTTGATCCTGATATAATTACTTTGGTTGAATCTGATCCTTTTCATGGTTATGAATCTGAAACTGTTGTGGCACATCTTACTAAATTGAATGATATAGCTACCCTGTTTACTAAAGATGAGAGAACTCGTTACTTTTATATCCTTAAAAAATTTCCATTCTCATTAAAGGGTGATGCTAAGATATGGTTTAATTCTCTTGATCCTGGTTGTGTGCGTAGTCCCCAGGATATGATTTATTACTTCTCTGCTAAATATTTCCCTGCTCATAAGAAACAAGTTGTTTTAAGGGATATATATAATTTTGTGCAAATTAAAAAAGAGAGTCTCCCACAAGCTTGGGGGAGGCTTCTCCAATTACTTAATGCTTTGCCTGATCATCCCCTTAAGAAAAATGAAATACTTGATATCTTTTATAATGGACTAACCGATGCCTCCAGAGATTACCTGGATAGTTGTGCTGGTTCTGTTTTCAGGGAAAGAACACCGGATGAAGCTGAAATTCTATTGAATAATATGTTGACAAATGAAAATAATTGGACACCTCCGGAGCCAATTCCTGAACCTATTCCTAAACCAACTCCGAAGAAGAAGGGGTATTCTATTTCTCAGTCCTGAAGATATGCAAGAGGCAAAGAAATCTATGAAAGAAAAAGATATTAAAGCTGAAGATGTTAAGAATTTACCTCCTATTGAAGAAATACATGGTCTTAATTTACCGCCTGTTGAAGAAACATATAATCCAAATCCTTTACCTATTGAAGAAACTCATGGTCTTGATAACCCGACACAGGTAGTAAAGGTAAATTCTCTCTATAGATATGATAAAGTTGTAATACCATTTACTAAATTTGCTAGTCCATGCTTAGATGAGTTTGATAAATTTATGGCTAAGCAAGAAGATTTCAATGCTTATTTTGGTAGACAATTAAAATACAATTCAAATATGCTTGGACACTTGGGTGATTATATGGCTAATGTTAAAAGTGAACTTAAACTTATTAGTAAACATGCTTCTATGGTTACCACTCAAGTAGAACAAGTACTTAAAGCTCAAAATGATTTTCTCAATGAATTGATAATAAGAATAATGATAATGTTGTTAGAGTTATGACTAGAGGTGGTAGAATGAATCAGGAACCTTTGTATCCTGAAGGCCATCCTAAGAGAATTGAGCAAGATTCTCAGAGAAATAATTTAGATGCACCTAGTTCTTCTAAAAAGAAGAAAAGAAAAATGATATGACTTTGCATGCTTCTAGTGATCCTATTGTTGAAACACCTGAGAATCCAAATGATATTTCTATTTCTGATGCTGAAACACAACCTGGTAATGAAACTAAAACTAGTGATAATGTCAATAATAATGTTCATGATGATGCTCAACCTAGTAATGATAATGACATAGAAATTGAACCTGTTGTTGATCTTGATAACCCACAATCAAATAATCAACGTTATGATAAGAAAGACTTTGTTGCTAGGAAACATGGTAAAGAAAGAGAGCCTTGGGTTCAGAAACCCATGCCTTTTCCTCCCTAACCATTCAAGAAAAAGGATGATGAGGATTTTGAGCGCTTTGCTGAAATGATTAGACCTATCTTTTTGCGTATGCGATTAACTGATATGCTCAAAACAAATCCTTATGCTAAGTATATGAAAGATATTATTACAAATAAAAGAAAGATACCGGAAGCTGAAATTTCCACCATGCTCGCTAATTACACTTTTAAGGGTGGAATACCAAAGAAACTTGGAGATCGAGGAGTACCCACTATACCATGCTCTATTAAAAGAAATTATGTTAAAACTGCTTTATGTGATCTTGGAGCCGGTGTTAGTGTTATGCATCTCTCTTTATATCGTAGACTTGATTTGAATAAGTTGACACCTACTAAAATATCTTTGCAAATGGCTGATAAATCAACTGCTATATCTGTCGGTATTTGTGAGGGTGTGCCTGTTGTAGTTGCAAATGTTACTATTTTAACGGACTTTGTTATACTTGATATTCCCGAGGACGATAGTATGTCTATTATTCTTGGAAGACCCTTTTTGAATACTGCAGGGGCTGTTATTGATTGCACTAAAGGCAATGTCACTTTTCATGTTAATGGTAATGAGCATACGATACACTTTCCGAGGAAACAACCTCAAGTTCATAGTATCAACTCTATTGGAAAAATTCCATCGATTATATTTGGAGGTTTTGAATTCCCTCTTCCTACTATCAAGAAGAAATATGATATTCTTATTATTGGGGATGTGCATATCCCCGTTGAGGTAACATAGTGTTATTCAAAATTTCTCCGGTTCCATGTTATTCGGAATGAGTTCGTTAACAAGACTTGATCAACCTTGTTAGTGGATTCCTTTTGATGATCATGAGATGGATGAAACTAGAAGGCACAACCTTCTGTACCCCACTTTTACTTTCTGTTATTTATATTAAATAAAATAGAAATAAATATTTTTCTGTCTGTTATCTGATTATCCGTGCAATATAAAAATACCTCAAAAATAAACGTTCTCCAAATGCCCTGAAAATTAAATATGATTTTTTAGAATATTTGAGGATTTATGGAACTGAGAACACACCAGGGGGGTCAACCACCTGCCCACGAGGGTGGAGGGCACGCATACCCCTCTAGGGCGCGCCCCCTGCCTTGTGGGCCCACGGTGGCCCTCCTCCACTTATCCTTTCACCCATACACTCCTTCTTCCTCCCCCAAACACGAATAACCAGCTCAAACCCGAGTCCAAGCTCGTTTTGCTGCCATTTTCGATCTCCTTGCTCAAAGCACCTCTCACAAAACTGCTTGGGGAGATTGTTCCTTGGTATGTGACTCCTCCATTGGTCCAATTAGTTTTTGTTCTAGTACTTTATTCATTGCAAATTTTTGCTGCTTAGGCGACCCTGTTCTTGAGCTTGCATGTCAAATTTATATGGTCAAAAGTAGTTTTGATGCATGATGTAGGCCCTAGGCACTTGTAGGAGTAGTTGCTATCAACATTATTGAGTTTGGTTTACTTTTATTTTGAAGTTACTAAAAATTTTCAGAATTTTTCAGAGGAAGAAAAATTCTTAGGAAAATGTTCCAAGGTGGTTCTTCAAGGAAGCAAGGACCCAGGCTTGCAATGCGTGATGCTGATGAAGAGCCACCAAGAGACGCTCCAATGCGTCCTTGTGAGTGGCCTTCTAAAAAATTTATGGATCGAGCGGGAATAAAAGAAGAATTCAACGCATATCTGCGTAACACTGATCTCATGAGCTTCGAGGAAGAGAAGTGCAGTCAGTATCATAATCTCACTAGTTCCTTTGTGAGGAGGCAAGGGGAGGATATGATGTTACTAGAGAGGAGGCAGATGAGTACGAGAGGAGAGAGGAGGCCTCTCATCGCCACGCTGCAGCTCAGCAGGCGATAGCTGCTGCATCACAGTACGACCCCAACTTTATTATGGATATCCGCCAGGCCAGCCGTGGCCATAGACCAACTTAGGCCAAAAGCCTAAGCTTGGGGGAGTACGTATTTCCCACCGACATTACATTTATGTTCACACACTCATTGCTAGATGTCGGTGCTCATAGTTTTTCATTGTACCATCCATGCTAGTTTATTTTCCTTCTTATGCTTTCTTCTTGTGTGTTTAATAAACCTTAAGAAAAACCAAAAAAATTAGTTGTAGCTTTTAATTAGTTTACTTGCCATGCTTGTAGTAGTAATTAAAAAGAAAACCCAAAAATATTTCCTGTTCTTCTTTTGCTTGTTGGGAGCTTTCCTGTGTAAATAGTTTTATTTCTTTTCTTTTCTTTGGGGGTCGATAGGAGAAGACCATGATTAAATTGTTGAAGTGGCTCTTATATGCATATTCGTTGATCTGACAAAAGAGCCCATATTGCCTTGTCTTCGCATGTTTATTGAATGCCTGCAGATTCCAACTTAGTCCAATGCACGTGCACTATTATTATTCACATCGTTCGGTCGTGCAAGTGAAGGGCAATTATGATAACAACGTTTCCCGAGGCTCCACTCTTTTGTGATTGATGACACGCTTACCATTAAGGATGTGATGGAGCTGCCTGACCCGACCGACAATTTTCACCTGCCTCTATCAGTTGAAGCTTTTGAGGAATTCAACCAGCTTCAGGCTTTAATGCCTCTGATCAATTTGCATGAGGGAGTTAATGATGTCTGGAAATGGCCTTCAAGGACTGGGGATTATCGATCTAGGATCTACTATCTGTTTTGTTTTTCCGAAGTTGTGGTTGACCCCATATTTGGGTGGATCTGGAAATGTTCTTGCACTCTCAAGCTCAAGGTGTTTGGCTGGCTCCTTTTGATGGATCGTCTAAACACTAGGGATATGATGCAGCGACGACATTGGATTATTCAGGATGGTACATGTGCTATGTGCTTCTCAGGTTTGCATGAAGATAGAGCTCATCTCTTCTTTGCTTGCAACTTTAGCCAACGTGTCTGGAATTATTTGGGCATCTCATGGAGTGTTCACCCTAACCAGAATACTTTTGAAATGGCTTGCGCGGCCAGGAAGGAATTTGGTCAGCCTTTTTTCACTGAGGTAGTCTTTACGGCTACTTGGATTATTTGGACCCAAAGGAATGGAAGGATCTTCAGAAATGAGTTGCCCACTTTCAGATCTTGGAGGAGGAATTTTATTCATGATATTTCTCTTTTAGCTCATAGAATCAAGTGTAAATATAGAGATAGACTAACCTCTTGGATAGCTTCCCTTCCCTAATCTCTCTTTGTAAGTAGCCTTTCTTTGCTCTTTGTAATTTTGTACAGCGTACCTATTGTTTTTAATAAAGGGCTGTGAGGCTGTTGCCTTGCAGTATATAGTCAAAAAAAGGGCAATTATGATGATATATGATGGACTGGCTGAGATGAGAAAAGCTGGTATGAACTCGACCTCTTTTGTTTTTGTAAATATGATTAGTTCATCGTTCCTGATTCAGCCTATTATGAATAAACATGTTTGCAATGACAACTAGAGATCATAGTTTCTTGTGCCATGCTTGATTAGCTATGAGTTATAATGGTTTACCTTACGTGCCAACATGCTATTAAAATGGTTATGTTGTGGTATGATAGGGTGGTATCCTCCTCTGAATGATTTAAGTGACTTGACTTGGCACATGTTTACGCATGTAGTTGAAACAAAATCAACATAGCCTTCACGATATTTATGTTCATGGTGGATTATATCCTACTCATGCTTGCATTCGGTGTTGATTAATTTTAATACATGTTCATGACTGTTGTCTCTCTCTAGCTGGTCGCTTCCCAGTCTTTTGCTAGCCTTCACCTGTACTAAGCGGGAATACTGCTTGTGCATCCAATCCCTTAAACCCCAAAGTCATTCCACATGAGTCCACTATACCTACCTATATACGGTATCTACCTGTCGTTCCAAGTAAATTTGTATGTGCCAAACTCTAAACCTTCAAATAAATATCCTATTTTGTATGCTCAAATAGCTCATGTATCAACTAGGGCTGTCTGTATCTTCCATGTTAGGCGGGTTATTCTCAAGAGGAGTGGACTCCGCTCCTCACTCACGAGATAAATGGCTGGACACCGGGATGCCCAATCCCATGCTTTATGCAAACTAAATCAAAATAATTGCAAACAAAACTCCCCCTGGGACTCTTGTTAGTTGGAGGCACTCGTTGTTTCGAGCAAGCCATGGATTGATGCTTGTGGTGGAAGGGGAGTATAAACTTTACCATTCTGTTTGGGAACCACCTATAATGTGTGTAGTATGGAAGATATCGCCATATCTTGGTTGTTATGTTGACAATGAAAGTATACCGCTCAAAATATCATTCACCTCTGTTTTAAAACCGAGCTCTGGCACCTCTACAAATCCCTACTTCCCTCTACGATGGGCCTATCTATTTACTTTTATGATCATCATCCTCTTATTAAAAAGCACTAGTTGGAGAGCACTGCTGTCATTTGCATTCATTATTGTTAGTTTACATTGAGTATGACTTGACTGGATCTTTTTACCATGAATTACAATGTCTAGTCAGTCCTTGGTCTTTAAAGATGCTCTGCATTTATGTTTTGCGGTCTCAGAAAGGGCTAGCGAGATACCATCTTGTTATATCATATTATGATTGTTTTGAGAAAGTGTTGTCATCCGAGATTTATTATTATGACTCGCTAGTTGATTATGCTATTGATATGAGTAAACTTGAGACCTATGCGTTATTGTGAATGTCGTTAGTTATAATCTTTGCTGAAAACTTGAATGCTGGCTTTACATATTTACAACAACAAGAGCAAACGGAGTTTGTAAAAGTTTTTCTTTATCACTTTCAGTTTGTCAACTGAATTGCTTGAGGACAAGCAAAGGTTTAAGCTTGGGGGAGTTGATACGTCTCCAACGTATCTACTTTTCCAAACACTTTTGCCCTTGTTTTGGACTCTAACTTGCATGATTTGAATGGAACTAACCCGGACCGACGCTGTTTTCAGCAGAATTACCATGGTGTTATTTATGTGCAGGAGCAAACGTTCTCGGAATGACCTGAAACTTCACGGAGACACTTTTCAGAAAATAAGAAAAATACCTGCCAAAGATGAAGGCCAGGGGGCCACCACCTTGCCACAAGGGTGGGGGGCGCGCCTGCCCCCCTAGGGCGCGCCCCCTACCTCATGGGCCCTCTGTTGCCTCTCCGACTCTGACTCCATCTCCATATATTAAGTTTCGGGGAGAGAGAAAATTAGAGAGAAGAAATCATCGCGTTTTACGATACAGAGCCGCCGCCAAGCTCTAAAACCTCTCGGGAGGGCTAATCTGGAGTCCGTTCGGGGCTCCGGAGAGGGGAATCCGTCGCCATTGTCATCACCAACCATCCTCCATCACCAATTTCATGATGCTCACCGCCGTGCGTGAGTAATTTCATCGTAGGCTTGCTGGACGGTGATGGGTTAGATGGGATCTATCATGTAATCGAGTTAGTTTTGTTAGGGTTTGATCCCTAGTGTCCACTATGTTCTGAGATTGATGTTGCTATGACTTTGCTATGCTTAATGCTTGTCAGTAGGGCCCGAGTGCCATGATTCCAGATCTAAACCTATTATGTTTTCATCAATATATGAGTGTTCTTAATCCTATCTTGCAAGTCTATAGTCACCTATTATGTGTTATGATCCGTTAACCCCGAAGTGACAATAATCGGGATACTTACCGGTGATGACCGTAGTTTGAGGAGTTCATGTATTCACTATGTGTTAATGCTTTGTTCCGGTTCTTTATTAAAAGGAGGCCTTAATATCCCTTAGTTTCCGTAAGGACCCTGCTGCCACGGGAGGGT
Source organism: Triticum urartu (assembly GCF_003073215.2). Taxonomy (NCBI): domain Eukaryota; kingdom Viridiplantae; phylum Streptophyta; class Magnoliopsida; order Poales; family Poaceae; genus Triticum; species Triticum urartu. The sequence continues at coordinate 673,315,208 of NC_053023.1, forward strand.
AGGACAAAATATGTCATGCAAGTTCTTTTCCATAAGCACGTATGACTATGTTCGGAATACATGCCTACATTATATCAATGAATTGGAGCTAGTTCTGTGTCACCCTAGGTTATGACTGTTACATGATGAACCGCATCCGACATAATTCTCCATCACCGATCCATTGCCTACGAGTTTTCCATATATTGTTCTTCGCTTATTTACTTTTCCGTTGCTATTGCTATCATCACTACAAAATACCAAAAACACTACTTTTACTAATGTTACCTTTTGCTACCGTTACTACTACTATCATATTACTTTGCTACTAAACACTTTGCTGCAGATATTAAGTTTCCAGGTGTGGTTGAATTGACAACTCAGCTGCTAATACTTGAGAATATTCTTTGGCTTCCCTTGTGTCGAATCAATAAATTTGGGTTGGATACTCTACCCTCGAAAACGGTTGCGATCCCCTATACTTGTGGGTTATCACCTGCCGGAGTGGGGCGTCCTACACGTACAGGAGCATTATTTATAGTCGAGACCTCCTAAGGGAGGGAGTGGTTTGGTGCATTGGAGATGGATCGGCTATTAACAACCACCACAAAAATTGAAAATTCTATCCATGCAACGTCACATTATCTATAATCATGTCCGCACTTTTGCTCATTGTTGCTCTCTTTAAAAAAATGTACTTGACAACTGGTAGGTATTGTTGCTCGTTGTTACTTTACTTTAGTCAAATTATATCACCTCATTGCATTTGCAACTAGCAAACTCTCTCAAGCAAGTATTTTCTTTCACATGTAATTGAATTGGCTACTTAATTGGTAAAGCTTATAAATATTTTTAAATACCCTCATGTGAATCAATAAATTTGATTTGTGATACTTTCGATCAAAAATGGTTGGGACCCTCTTGAAGGAAATATGCCCTAGAGGCAATAATAAAGTTGTTGTTTTATATTTACTTATATCATGATAAATGTTTATTATTCATGCTAGAATTGTATTAACCGGAAACTTGATACATGGGTGGATACATAGACAAAACATTGTGTCCCTAGTAAGCCTCTACTAGACTAGCTCGTTAATCAAAGATGGTTAAGTTTCCTAACCATAGACATGTATTTTCATTTGATGAATGGGATCACATCATTAGGAGAATGATGTGATGGACAAGATCCATCCGTTAGCTTAGCATAATGATCATTAAGTTCTATTGATATTGCTTTCTTCATGACTTATACATATTCCTTTGACTATGAGATTATGCAACTCTTGGATATCGGAGGAATACCTTGTGTGCTATCAAATGTCACAACGTAACTAGGTGATTATAAAGATGTTCTACAGGTATCTTCAAAGGTGTTTGTTGGGTTGGCATAGATCGAGAATAGGATTTGTCACTCTGAGTATCAAAGAGGTATCTCTGGACCCTCTCGGTAATGCACATCATGATAAGCCTTGCAAGTAATGTGACTAATGAGTTAGTTACGGGATGATGCATTACGGCATGAGTAAAGAGACTTGCCCGTAACAAGATTGAACTAGGTATGAAGATACTGGCGATCGAATCTCGGGCAAGTAACATACCGATGACAAAGGGAATGACGCATGTTGTCATTACGGTTTAACCGATAAAGATCTTTGTAGAATATGTGAGAACCAATATGAGCATCCAGGTTCCTCTATTGGTTATTGACAGGAGAGGTGTCTCGGTCATGTCTACATAGTTCTCGAACCCGTAGGGTACGCATGCTTAATTTTCGATGGCAATTTGTATTATGAGTTATGTGTTTTGGTGACCGAAGATTGTTCGGAGTCCCGAATGAGATCACGGACATGACGAGGAGTCACAAAATGGCCAAGAGGTAAAGATTGATATATTGAACGATGGTATTCAGACACCGGAAGTGTTCCAAAATGTATCTTGGTACGTATCGGAGTACCGGAGGAGGGGGGGGGTGTTATCGAAACCCCGGGGGAAGATATGGGCCATAGGGGAGAGACAAGGCAGCCCACAAGAGGTGGCGCCCCCCATCTCCCCATGGAAGGAGTCTGAATCGGACATGGCGCGGATCACTTCATCATCACCGTCAGCACGTCGTCGTGCTGACGAAACTCTTCCTCGACACTTTGCTGCATCAAGAGTTCGAGGGACGTCATCGAGCTGAACGTGTGCAAAATTTGGAGGTGCCGTACCTCGGTACTTAATCGGTTGAATCGAGAAGACGTTCGACTACATCAACCACATTAAACTAACGCTTTTGCTTTTGGTCTACGAGGATACGTGGACACACTCTTCCCCTCTCGTTGCTATGCATCTTCTCGATAAATCTTGCGTGAGCGTATTTTTTTTAAAATTGCATGCTACATTCTCCAACATTTTTACACTTATAATTACGAGCGCACAATGGTGTGGCAACGGTTCCTAGCTCACCGGAGTCATAAAAGAAGAAAGTGGGTCGCGATAAGAGGAGACAAAGGTCACAAGAGAGAGCGAGAAGAGAATGAAGGCGACGTGAAGGAAGAGTCGTACTACATCTACTATGAATTTTTTACGATCTACTACAACAATCCTCAGCAGCCGTTGGTTGAATTCCACGGATGAGTGAGATCGCGTCAATACGAAAATCGTACGCACTTTTCATCATATGCACACAATTTCATGAATGTGACGACCGGTCTTTCCTTGGATCGGTCGAATGACGCTGGGCACATCCCAAAGAAAAATGTTCCACTAGTCCTTTATTGAGCCGAAAATACAAAGGTGAACATGGTGCACGCGCACCCATGTGAATAGTAAATTCATAAAAGGTATTAGAAAAAATATAAAATTTCTGAAATTTCGCGGTATGAAAGTTAGTCGATCATTGTACTCACATGTGAAGTTTTATGATATATTGACACACATGTATTTTAGTGAAGAAAATACAAAGGCACCCATACTATTCATTAGAAAGTGTTTTTAAATATAGTTTTGATTTTATCATTTTTGTTCAGATTACCACGAATGTGATTTCTTCGTGAAACTTCATATGCGAGTACTTCCTCGTCTGATCGGTCGCCGGCGTCCCGCGTCTGTGGCCGGCATCCCACATCTGCGGTCGACAGCCCGACGTCCACGGCAAGCGGCCGGCGTCACCGCGACCCTGGCTGCCGCCCCTACGTCCGCGGCCGGCGGTTGGCGCCCCGACCTCCTTGTCCGGTGACCGGCGTCACCACATCCGCGGCCAGCAGTCGGAGGCCTGCGTCACCACGTCCGCAAAGAGCATCTCCACGGCGCCCGGCGGCCTGCGTCACCACGTCCGCAAAGAGCGTCCCCACGGCGGCCGACATCACCACAATCCTGGTCTGAGCCCCCGTCCGCGGCCGGACGCAAGGTCACAGGCTGAGCATCTACGAATCTTCGTTCCTTCATTTTTCTGTGCTTAGAGCAACTCTACCAGACCCCGCATCCCGCCGGCCCGCAAAACGCGTTTGCAGTTCGCGCAAAACAGCTTTTGCGGGCCGGCGCGGGCTGGCACAGATGCAGACCCCCCAACGGATCCGTAAAAAAATATATTCGCGGAATATGCTTTTTTACGGGTCGGCTATGCGGGTTCCGCTTTTTGCGCAGCTGCATCCTACATATCATCAGCCCGCAAATACCAAATCCAACATAATTCAACAATTGAAAATAAACTGAATTATTCAAATCTAACATAATACAAATAACCATCCGCATTACAAATAATTATTCAAATCACCGTAGCAAACTTAAATAATGCAATACAAACTTGTCATGAATACAAACACAAATGAATACAAAAATTAGTCACTGTCCAGCCCTTTGCCAATGATGCTCAATGAGATCTTCCTGACGTTGAAAGTGTGTGTCTGCATTTTCAATCTCCTTGTATATCTGAAGAAAAGCTCTAATGCGATTTAGGTCTCTAGCTAGTTTGACACGACTACCCACATTGTCGTAAAAGAATTATAAGTTCATTCCTCTCTCATCTTCAAGAATCATATTGTGCAGGATAACACAGCATGTCATGATGTTCTTCAAGGTTTTCTTATCCCAAAAACGAGCAGGACCACGGACAATGGCAAATCTAGATTGCAAAACACTGAATGCTCTTTCAATGTCTTTTCGGGCTGCCTCTTGCACCCTTGCAAATTCACATTGTTTTTTTTGTTTTGGGTTCTTTGATGCTCTTGAAAAATGTGCATCAAGGAGGGTATATACCATCTGCAAGATAGTACCCCCTTGTGTATTCATACCCATTGATAAATGTAGTTGCAAGCAGGAGCATCACCACTAGCAAGCCTAGCAAACAAATGAGACCGTTGCAACACATTGATATCATTGAGAATGTCCGGCATACCAAAAAAGCAATGCCAAATCTATAAATCATTGGATGCTACGGCCTCTAGCACAATTTTTGCATCACAAGACTTGCCACAATACATTCCTTGCAAAGCCTTGGGGCAAATTTTCCAATTCCAATGCATACAATCAATGCTACCTAGCATGCCAGGTCAACCTCTCCTCTCATTTGCTGCCATCAATTTTTTTTGTGTCATCTTCATTGGGTGCCCGAAGATACTCAGGACCGAAGACACGGATGATCACTTTCGCAAATCTACGCACAGACTCAATTGTGCTATCTTCACCAATGCGAAGATACTCATCGGCATAGTCAACCGGAACGCCATATGCAATCACCCGCATAGCTGCGGAGATTTTTTGATATGCGCTAAATCCCTTTAAGCCCGCGACATTCCTTCTTTGAGTAAAATACCGACAATTTGCCTCGCAAGCTTGAACAAGTTTCACAAAGAGGGATCGGCGCATTCTGTACCTTCTCCGGAAGAGGTGTGGAGGATATGTAGGATTCTCCGCGAAATAGTCTTGCATCAACATCTCGTTCCCAAGATGGCGATTCCGAGGAATGCGCAGACGCCCGAGAGTAGATCCTCGTCTCCTCTTCCGGTGCTCGTCTTCATGCTCCTTCACAGCAAGTGCCATGACTAATGTTTGCCGCCGAAAGGTCGCAAGCATGGTCTCCACATCCGAGTCGTTCGAATCGGACGAATCGGATAGCAAGAATTTCTCGCACGGGGTCAACTCCATCTACACGCACACCGGCGCGTCAATCTACTACACAGCTCGCAAAAATCACAAAGAAGGGACTAACCGGTGGCGGGTGATCACGGGCGGCAACGAGGGGGTGCGCTCGATGGTGGTCGATCCCCGACGGCGGCGACGGGTGGCGGCTCTTCTCGCCGGATCCGGAGGAGCGGTGCAGCCGCTCGACGCGGGAGGGTGTGGGCGGCCCCGCGGCGCGATTCCGCCCGCAGATATGGCCGGAATACCAACGGCGGGCGGTCGGAAGCAAGGGCGAGCGGGCGGCGGAAGGAGGGGGGAAAAGAGCGCGGGGTTGAAATGTCCCTCCCGCCAACTGCTTCTCTGTGATGCAGGGCACCGCAGCCGCGAGGGGGAAACCCGCGTTTTCCCGGGTTGGGGTCAGGAATTTGCCGCGCCCTTCAAAATTTTTTGCAGGTCGAGACGGAATGCGGGGTCTGGTCAGGCAGGCTTTTCGGCCCATACCCGTATTTCGACGGTTATTTTGCGGATCGGAGGCGGATGTGGGGTCTGCTAGAGTTGTTCTTATGAGGTGGGCACTTTGGTGCTGGGACAGACCGAGGCAGGGCATTCTCGTCCAAATTGTTGTGCCAGCCCACACATTGGTATTTGCGCCTGAATCTATGTGCACTACATAGAGGAATGGGAATAGAGAGAGTGCTATTTTTTTATGTACTATTCATAAAAGATGTACGCGTACCCATGTACACCATATCCGTGTCGTTTATTGAACTCAGTATTTCCTTTACGAACTTTGTTTTTTTGACGGGATTTCCTTTACGAACTTCGCTTTATTGGGTTCCTTGCTTCGCTTCCCCTCCCTACCTTGCCCGTGCTTTGTCGGTTTTTTTTTCCTTTTTGAGGAATATTTGTGCTTTCTCGTTGGCGAGGTAGGCTTTTTAAATTTTTTTGAGCAACCGGTGGCGAGGCCGCTGAGGCTGCGAGCCCCTGGACTGGACCCAACACTCCAACAGGCAGGGCCCAAAGTAAAAGGGCCGGAGCGTGGTGGGGTCCCAGCAGCCTGCGCGCCCCCACACGTCGCCACGTCACCGCCTCCACGTCTACTGCTGGAGTTGGACGGCAGGAACCGGCGCCTGCTCCACTCCACTCCGCGTCTCCGCCTTCTCCCCCCTCCTATAAATCCCGCCCGCTGGACACGGCGGATCCATTTCTCGCATATTTTTCTTCCCGTTTCCCGATTCAAGTCAGCGGTTAGGGTTCGGAGATCTCGGCGTCGCATCGCGGCCATGGCGGTGAGCTCTCCCGGTTCCCCCCTCTCTCTGTCGGCCGTCGGCGGCAGCGCCGTTTCCGGCCCGAGTGCTTCTTGGCTCTGTTGATCTGGTCTTGGTTTGCGTGTTAGACTTTAGAAGCAGGGGTTTTGGTTTGGGGGGGTTCTAGATTTGGGCATACGCAGTCCTGGATAGAATTTTCTTTTTGTCAATTTGTCCTGCCAAAGATGGGGAAAGTAGAGATTTTGGCTCCAGAAATTGGTGTCCCTTAGGAATGTAATGTGGGATAGTGTATCGGAGGCAGCCGTTTCTTACCAATCGATTCTAGTGAAATCTCGTCCGGTTTCGCTCGGCATTCTACCTGCCTGAATGTGGGATGGCCGGCGGGCTGAATCTGCCGCCCACTCATGTAGAATGCTGATAGGGTACTCAAATCACTCAGGTGCCAGTGCCGTCGATTTATCTAGTTATTGTTACTGTGGCTAAGTGTTGTGATTTGTGAGCCATGAACAGCCTTCCGTAACCTTTTTTTTGGCAAACTTTTGTTTGATATTATGATGTCTGCAGTGAGTGGTTTAACCAGCGTGTATACTTGGTTAATATCCTGTCCCATGTTATCTGTTTATGCCTGCTTGCTTGTGCTGAAGTATTAGGTGCAAAAAAAATGATCTTATTACTTCTTTTTATTGCATTGTGAACACCAAGAATGTTATGTAACAATCAGTGCATGGTGAATATTGAGCTTTCTTTCTCCTCTATATTTCATAATAGCAAAAGAGCGCTGATTACGTCAGTTTACAGTTCAGCTATTTTATTTTATTTGATATGCTAGCTGCACTGACTAGTAAAATATCGTTGGGGTCATACAATGCCTGTCACGGCAAAAAGGTCTTGGCGGTGACTGTGAGTGCTATATACATGTTCATTACGAGCGGCACATACTGATCTGCATACAGATTGAATAGTTGTTGTGCATAAAACCTAGCATGATGGCACAGTTTAAACATGCAAACCTTCGAAGGAGATGATGTTTTTAGCATGAATAAATCACTTTATGAACATCTGAGGTTGAAATATTAAGCTTGATGCATAAAGTGGCTGCATATGTTTCCAGCGATTTGATATGAACAGTTAGTGGCCAATCTTGTCCAAAAATATTAGTTTGGGGTACCGGATTTAAAATAATCCTAAGACATTGGGAACAAATTCATCATTTTCTAACATAGATCGGAGCTGTGGAGGTGGTAAGTTCTTTCTTTTTTAACTGAGGTTGTGTAATGTTGATTAGGAAATCCCATTAGATATTGTGTAATGCCTTACTAGAAACAAGATAAGGCACAAGTTATCGATTTAGGCCATCGGTGTTATTTATGTGACAGTGCATAGAAGTCTGCATTACTTATTAGTTTTTCAGATACTGTACAAGTGTGTGTTGCTGAGCTTCTTCTCATATAGCCTAGAACAACATACTATCTATGAGATGGAGTATTAATTGTTCCTTTTTATACTTTTATTTCTTTGATGAAGACAAGCACGCTTAGCACAGTCATGGTGAGCAATTTGTCGCTAAAAGCAGCACTAAGAGATGTAAAGGAATTCTTTTCCTTTTCTGGTGACCTTGTGCATGTTGAAATGCAAAGGTTAGTAATACGATCTTCATTATGCTTGTGGTCCACTGTGTACTATCAATCTCATTAACCTTTTAAATACTTTGCAGTGGCGACGAGCTGTCTCAAGTTGCCTACATTACTTTTAAAGATAAGCAAGGAGCTGAGACAGCCATGCTTCTGACGGTACCTTTTTTACCTCCTATCTCTGAAAAAAAACCTGCTTTCCCCCCAAGGATATATGGTTGCTTGAGCTTGTGAAATGTGCTGTCTGCAATTACGCATCATTGATGGCATGCACCAATATTCTCCATTCATTGGAATATATATAGAAGGCGTAATTCATATTCCAGTGCAACATAAGTGTGTTGTTCCTTCTATGTCCCTAATAAATGCCCAACTTTACGTTGCATGTGTTGAATATAGTACTTTAGAGATAAGTGAGGTTGCTTACCTGCTCTACGGCATGTGTTTAATATAGTACTTAGCTACTTATATTGTTTACCTGGTCTACAGCAAGACAAAACTTTCCCTATATTTCTGAATGAATTGTGTATTTGTTACTACCTCTGTATCAAAATATAAGACGTTTTACAGTTCAATTGGGAGTACTAAACATAGTTATTTTTCATATGAACCATGTTATGTAAGTTGTGACCCATGATCTCAGCTTAAACAGTATGATGTAAAAAGATATTGCTTGGTTCCATTGACTCTTTCAAGTAAATAATGTGTACATGCTTGCTTATTCGAATGTTTAAGTTTACCCAATCAATTGCCCAACGGAAATTTCAACACTAACTCAATATCTTTTGGATAGATAGATATCTGTTTGCAAATACATAGCGTGTCACTGAATTGTGTCTATTTCTGCTTCTTAATTGCTTTATACTTGCTGGAACTACTCCTATGATGAATATCTGATGCGCCTGGTTTGATTGCTGTTGCAGGGTGCCACAATAGTCGATATGGCTGTCATCGTAACACCAGCCACTGATTATGAGCTACCAGCTGATGTTTTAGCTGCTCTAGAGGTATGGTTAGAGATGTGTAATATCCATGTCTGTAGTATGGTCTTTGTCTGGTGGTAATGGAATTCCTTACATTACATTGCTTTGCATCCACAGCCCAAAGATGCAAAGTCCTCTGCTCTTGAGAAGGCAGAGGACATCGTTGGGACCATGCTGGCCAAGGGGTTCATTCTTGGTAGGGATGCACTCGACAAAGCAAAAGCTTTGGATGAGAAGCATCAGCTCACATCAACTGCGACTGCTCGAGTATCTTCCTTTGACAAGAGAATTGGTCTGAGTGAGAAGATCAGCGTCGGTACTTCAGTTGTAAACGATAAAGTAAAGGAAATGGATCAGAAATATCTAGTCTCCGAGAAGACAAGGTCAGCACTTGCAGCTGCTGAACAGGGTGTCTCCACTGCTGGATCTGCCATCATGAAAAACAGGTATGTCCTTACTGGAGCTGCATGGGTAACTGGTGCCTTCAGTAAGGTTGCGAATACCGCGAACGACGTCGGGGCAAAGGCAAAGGAGAAAATAGCCACTGAGCAGGAGGGCAAGACCGTAGCGGCCGGGTATGCACAAGCTGACATGTCGGACGCTCATGAAAAGCCCAGGGATTTGGATGGTGAAATCACAAAGATACATGTCTCTGAAAACCCTGAAGATATCCCCATATCTACCGCTGCAGTTTTCCCCATTACAGTAGAGGATTCCAGTGATGCGTCTCCACCGCCACCCGCTGCTGCTCTTCCTAAGAAACCGGAACCTGCGCAGGGATTGATACTATGATGATCTCGCTGATACATGAATGTAAATAGACATGAGATGGGTTGTTTAATTCACGCTGCAACGTTGTGGTTGCTGTATTGTAATTCACCTGTTTGAAGGTTGAAATTTATCGGGACCGAAAGAGTTTGGAATTTGTAACAGCCATTTTAATTAATCAAACAATATTATCATGCACTTGCAGTGTCACAATGTTTGCGTATGATATTCACCTCTCTGATGTGTTTTTTTTCTTCTCCAGAGTTTTTACAAGACTGATAGATCAGTGAATGTGTCAAAAGCCCAGTTATTTTTTTGTGGCCCAAATGGACTGAATGGATAATTCCACCACTGATAGGAATACTTGTGTTGCCCAATTAAGTTTTTTTTTTGTAGCCAGAAGTGTGGGCGTGCAAGAGTTCACTCGGTAGAGTGCTGCTGGCATGCTTTCATTCTTTTGCTGAAAACAACTTCTTTTATGCTTTGTTTTAATTTGTTGTGCTGTGCTGTGAAGAGTGGCCGAGTGGAAGTTCGACCACGTGGCAACATCAGACACCGGACATTTGTCGACCACGGTGATAGAACTAGGCTGCATTATATACCCTCTTCAGCGAGGAAATGGTGAGAGGTTTGTTCACTACACAATTATGAGTGGCCAAATTGCACCGGACCATGAAACCAACATGATGAGAATCATCAGAGCAGCACTATTGCGTTCTGTATGTGTTTTATTATCGGTGCAGCGAGATCAGTACAGCTTACTGCCTAACACAGCTGAGATCAAGAAAGAAAGCAGAAAACGTTCACATCTTTTTGGCATATCGCGTCCTCAGTCCGTGAGCTCTTGTCATGATCGTCTCCTTCCTTGGTCCGCGTCAGAGCAGCTTGGGCTTCCGTCCCCCGGCCTTCCCTCCGAAGCTCGACATATCTGCAGACCAAAAAGAAAAAAGCGCAGCATAATGCAGAGCTCAGAATCAGCAGCGCAGCTGTATCAAGACGTTTGATGAATGTATCACACACACGCGCGACGCGGGTACCAGAGGGGGAGGGGACGTGGGAGCAGATGAAGAGGACGACGAAGCAGAGCAGGACGATGAGCGGCACGAGGTGGACGGACCGCTCCGTCGCCGCATACGGCCGGACGGCGGGCGCCTTCTCCGGCTTGGCCTCCAGGTCCTCCCCCTCGTCCTCGAAAGCGGGCAGCGACGGGGAGCTCACCGGCCTCTGCATCCTCTCGTGTCTCGACTACACGGCTGGGACTGTATACGCTACGCTCGGATTGGGACGTGCAAGCCGGCTGATACTTCTTATATTATGGCCGTCAAATTCCGAGATACGTAGCACTAACACGCCGGCTATATCTGCATTTTTTTTACGCTTCTCTGAATGTCACGCGTCGGCTGGATCACGTGCCTCGATTTTGCTTAGCACCAACAACAGCTTGGTGCTTTGAGTACGAGAGGCGCCTCCAGTACAAGGGAAAGCAAGTAAGGGGGCCCTTTCCATTTTCTGAAGCAAAGGTCTCCAAAGGGAGACTCAGCTCCGGGTAACTTGTCCAGAACACATGTCCGCTGCAGGTTCGTTGGGCGTGCAGAGCTGTGCTGCACCAGTGGCCAAGTGTGGCCGTGTCCGTGTGGCCGCCGGTCACAACGACGTGCAAGCAGTGCGCGCTGAACCTGCACCTGAACCTGAACCTGAGAGGGGCAGGCAGGGCTTGAGACGAGCTGCGACGCAGGAACACGACGATGGTGAAAAGGATCGTCCTGGTGGTGTCGTCGTCGTCGTCGTCGTCGTCGTCGTGGTGGTGGTGGTGGTGGTGTGTGTGGCCCTGGCTTCCTCTGCAATCCTGCTGGCCGCTTTGTCGTCGCGTCGGCTTCACAGGTCGCGGAGTACATTAAAAGCGCGCGCGGGGTCGTTCCCAGATGTCCTTTCCTGGCCGCCGGCGACCGAGAATTCTCGTCACGTGCGGCTTTGAAGCTGGGCCACTTCGTATCTTTGGAAATGTGGAATGCCAAACCAAAAATTGTCTTAGTTATGGGCTGGGTATTCCGCGTGTGCCAATCAGGGCCATACGGTCATACGTGCACATCTCAAGGGGCCCGCATTATGGCCCATGAAACCAAAACATTGCTTCTTCGCAAGTTCAGGCCTTTTCCCTGCCTGAAAAAGAAAGGAAAACAGCAGTTCAGGCTTCCATTTCCAGCCATCGATTTCCCTCAACAGAAACAAAAAGCACTCATCTATGTGGCGCAATCTTCTTTAACAAAAATAAATGTTTCCTTCAACACCAGCAACAAAAAGCACTCGTCTATTTCCCTCAACAGCAACAAAGGCTTTCCTTGCTTCAACTCAAAATTCAAAAAGATAAACAATCCAGCCTGCCATTTTCACCCATCCATTTCTCTCAACAGCAACAAAAAGCAATCATCTCCCCTTCCAGAGTATTCTTAAAACAATTAAGCTTTGTAGATAAAAGATAATGTCACCGAAACAAACAAATAATTTTGTTTCAGTTAAGGGAAACATACGGACACGTGGTCCTACGGCGAGTTTGGGCTCTACAGGCAGCGACCGATTCGCCCTTACGGTCATACGCCCATCTTTGTGGCCCATGAATCCAAAACATACTACTCCCTCCGTTCCTAAATATTTGTCTTTCTAGAGATTTCAACAAGTGACTACATACGAAGCAAAATGAATGAATCTACACTCTAAAATATGTCTATATACATCCGTATGTGGTAGTTCATTTAAAATCTCTAGAAAGATAAATATTTTGGAACGGATGGAGTACTTGTTAGCAAGTTTAGGCTTCCCTGCCTAAAAAAGAAAAACAGTTCAGGATTCCAATTCGACCCACCGATTTTCCTTAACAGAAACAAAAGCCACTCATCTCTGTGGCGCAATCTTCTTTAACCAAAGTTGTTTCCCTCAACTGCAGCAAGAAAAAGCACTTGCCTATCTCCCTCGACAGCTTTCCTTGGTTCAGCTGAGAAAGAAAGACAATTCAGGCAACCATTTTCACCCATCCATTTCCTTCAACTGCAACAAAATGCACTCATCTATCTGGCACAGTTTTCTTTTCAACCAAAATTACCCCTCATTTCCCCTTCCACAGTCTTCCTAAAACAATTAAGCTTTGTAAATAATGTCGCTGAAAGAAAGAAACATATAACGTGCCTTAGCCTGGCGACGGGCACTCTGTGTTGAGGCCTGAAATTCCAGATTGCGGCTTTATCTTCTTCTTCTTCTTTGTTTTTCCATGTGTGTCTCTACTATTCATTTATAATTTCTAGACATTGTAGAGATATGTCCTTCACAATTGTTTTTCAAAGATTTTCAATTTTTTATTTGTATTTTTAAGTTTTAGCATGGGAGTGTTTAATATATTTTTTAAAACGGGGGCATTTGATGTGTGAGAGCACCTCATATTTTTAAGCACCTCATATTTTCCCTACCAAATTGTCCTAGTTTTTTTTTGAGACAAGTCCTGGTTATGGGTATTTTACCATATTTTCGTCTACCATGCATGGGCTGTACAGGCGGCGGCCCGCCCATACCTGCCCTGTCTGACCATCTTAAGAGGCCCACACCGACACCATGGCCCGTGAAATCAAAGCTTCACAACAAGTTCAGGCTTTCCTTCACCTCAAAAAAAAGTTCAGGCTTTGCTTGCCTCAAACAGAGAAACAGTTGAGTCTTCCATTTTCACCCATCGATTTTCCTCAACAGCAACAAAAAGCACTCATCTTCTCTGGAGAAAATATTAACCCTCCCTTTCGCCTCTAAAGTCTTCCCGGAATAAACAAGTTTTGTAGTCTTATAAGTAGATAATGTCGTCGCAAGAAACATATTAAGGTGCCCATCAGCACCAAGTTACGCGGGGCTTACAGCAGCAGTGTGTCATTGGGTCATTTCACGCAATCCCACCCCCCAGCAAACTCGACCGACAGGTCAATCAATCGATCCATCCATCGTGGAGGGGGAAGGACGGAAAATCCCACCAAATTCCCTCAATCCGAAAGCCACATTTGGACTAGTTTAATCAGTGAGCCAAGTCCAAGGCTCCCACTACCTAATCCCAACTGAAAACACTGTGTGGCACTGGTAACACTGCGCGTACCACCTAGTTGAAACTGAAACTTAGATATGGCGACATGGCCGTATTTGTGAAACCGCTGGCTTCGCAGTTCAACAATAATCATTCGCTGACCTCACCGCTGCCCTCATCTCTCTGAGCGCCCGAGGTTGAAATTTACACTTCCAGGCAGGACCCTGTCACTTACCTAATCCTATGTAGTACTAGTTACAGTGTCCTAGGTTGAATATATTACCGCGTCGATCGCTCTGTTTTGCCCGCGGTGAAGCATCAGCGCTGTTAGTGACCGTAACCCCTTTTGAATCAGTAATTGGCTGTCTTGATTGGGAGTGGTCTGGATTCTGAAACTTTCTACTGGATCATCGTTGGCTGGAACTGTCGGCCGGGGCGTCGGCACGAACCGGCCAGCTAGGCGTTGCGTGCTCGAGTTACACACCGAACTGGAAGATACTACTCCTACTAGAGCAGTAGTACCTTTTTTTACTATCAATCATCTGAAAGAAATGTGAAATGACGAGGTGGGTTTTCACCCGTCACTTGGACAAGATCTTACTGCACCAGTCATCTGATTAGACGATCAGACCATCTGAAAACTCAGTACAACGAAACCACCACCGTTCAGACTTCAGGCATCGCCGGTAGCGCGGTGGTAGTCGGCGACCGTAGTATCTTGCATCTCAATGCTGCCCATGCACGGACGAAACCGATCCCGCCGGCTGACCGCTGACGTCGCCGCGGTAGACGACGGACGAACGACGGTGCGAATACGGCGCAACAAACCTGGAGAAAAGAAACAGTGCGCGCGTGATACAATACCAGAAGAATTTGAGCAAACCTGGAGAAAAGAAACAGTGTGTTGACGCTCAAAAGTGACACGATTATAAAGAGTAGCTTGAAGCTATGTCAAGATTAATTCGAACATATTATTGAAAGTCACTATGAGATGGCTCTCTTCGAGAAGATCAAGATGGATATGAAGATGGTCTAAAACGGAGCTCGGATTTATGACAAATTCAGAGATGCTCATGTTGACACCAGATTAAAGAATGGCTTGAAACCCAATTAAGATGGCTTCAAATGGAAAAAAGTTTCAACATGAAATTTTGCGTCTCGTTGAAACGGTTGATTTTGATATAAAAAACATCCCAATCGGAGTTCGTATACAAAAGTTAGAGCCGAAAATGTGCGGTTGCATCAGGATGGCCAGACACTCCGGGAATGATCATCCTCCGAGGATGGCCGGACACTCTGTGGATGTTTGTCCGGGTTTTGGATTTTCCTGCCGCAAGTTGCAAACCGAACCGTTTTGGAAAGTTGGATTCCGAGTTTGAGCCAAACTAGGGTTTTGAACGTGAATTCTAACCTTTCCTTGCCCAAGAAGTCCATCCGCTTTTTATATACCTAAGGGGCGACGGCCGATTGAACAACAACACACAATCGAACAAATCAATCTACTACTTTTTATCTTTTATCTTTTCTCCTTAATCCTAGTTCTTCTTCTTCCTCGTTCTTCGTCTGCTCTTCTTGTTGAAAGGCGGCGAACCTCGAGGCCCTAGGGGCGATCAGGTCTACCTAGGGCATCCCATAGCCGCCGCGCGCCCTGACGGGGTCCCTCCCGGGCGTGTGGGGTTTCTGGTCCTCAAAAGCATCCGCCGGATTGCCTGCGTACCGCGCTTCCGGCCGGGTCTCCTTCGACGTGAGCTACGCTACATCACCCCCGGCGTCGAGGGTACACGGTGACGTGTTCATGTGCGAACACACTTTTTGACGACTCCGCTGGGGACGAAGCTTCGAACGGTCTCCGGCCCGTTCTTGCTACAAAGAAATCGTCATATAGGGTTCGCAATCTACGAAGGTAATATGAATACTCAATTCCCCTTTATAGATGCAAATAATTCATATGTTGTTGCTAGATCGCTTAATGAGTATAATGTATCGGCTAGCCCTAGTTTTATCAATCATGCATCTAATTATGCGCAAGGGCCGATGCAAAATAATTTTCATGCATCAAATTCTTATGATTCTAGCAACGTACAACATATGTATCCTAACTCTCATGCATCGGCAACCCCACAAATCCATATGCCGATGAACAACATGATGGGTTAGGTAAATCAATTTGAAACACCTCATGTTAAAATTTCCAATAGCATACAAGAAAGTGTTTCACCCTTTTATTTATCGGCAACTAATTTGCAATATGTGAATCCAACCTTACCGATGGATGGGAGAATTGGCCATGCTACTACTAACCATTCGGCCAGTTACTCTCAACCATCATATGCTACACCTCGTGTTAGTAATTTTTCAGCACCGTATGCAACTGTAAATGTTCATAATTCGGCCCCGCATCTAAATAGTCATAGCCGAATAAGTGAAAATTTTACAGGAACACATGTGCTGTTATCAAATACTGTAGCATATAATGCATACTCGACGCAATTCGAGAATTTCGGCAACACTCACGAATCGTTGCCAAAAGAATCTGAAAGTATTGCAGAGCAATCCCTTCCAGAAGCGGTTGTGGCCACATTAAAAAAGAGCTTCGCACAAAACAAAAGGATTAGTACTCTTTGCATTGAACAATATGAAAAGGGGTTGTTTCCTGATTATGCTGCAATAAAGGCTAGAGTTTTGCAAGAAGATGAAACTTCATCAATTGATAGTATTGACGAGAGAGCATATGGTTATACAGCAGTATACACCTCCACCTAGTACAACAACATATATACACCCCCTACACAATTGCAAAATTTTGGCAACACTAACACTTCATTGCCGAAAGATTCTAAAAGAATAGGGGGCAAACTAATCTAGAGCGGGCTGAAATTGAGAGGGGAGTTAAATCTTTCTGCGATAGGGTGCAAGTACTTCGCCAAGAGAGAATTGATAGGGAATTAGCTTAAAGAAAAGAAACCTTGTCAATTGATTTAACCGGTGAAAATAGTGATGATTCGGAAACTAAAAGTGCTTCGGTTGAAAAAGCCGAATCAAGTAGTATATATTCCAAATCCATCAAATCCAAAGAGGCAAACATTGTTGAGAAAGGGTGTGGAAAGTATAGAAAGACAACCATACTTGATTTTTCTAAAGTTAATGGAACCTACTTCCTACCCTATGAGTTTCGTGCCATACAAATTGACGAGCTTCAAGAACAAGAACAAGTAGCCAAAGAATGTTTGGTGGACAAAGATCTTCAAACTAATGATGCACGCAATCAAGAAAAATATGATGACAAGGTGTTGGAGAGCTTTCCGAAGGCAGAGCAAGGTATTCTTCAAGTCACACCACCATCATGCTCTCCCAACATATTTGAAGAGGTATGTCTAGCAACTAAATTACCTGTTTTTAGATTTGGTCATGACTTAGTTGTTGATGCATATATTAGAAAAATCTTCATAAGAAATATTGAGAGACCAATGAAGAAGGGTAATTTATTTGTTAGCAACCAGATTGTCACAAAGCTTATCGGTCAACATATTGCACCATTCAGAAAGACCGATAGCGAAAAATTATTGCAGCCAAGGCTTTCCCCATTGCTTTATCTAAACCTCATATCTAATTGGGTAGCTTTGCTTACTTCTTACTTGGCTTACACTTGGTCTCAATTGAGACATGTATGTTCTAACTATTTTCGTTTCAGAAATTTAAAGCCAATGTTAAAATCTTCTGAGCAAACCGATGCTAGTATAGTTTCTTATACAAAGACATCGGAGATAGAGTGCAAAACACAATGCATAGCCAAATGGGGTGATGCAAAATCTTAACCATTCGTTTGCTTAATCCAAAGCCGTTCTCACAATAAAATCGGCTAGAGAATAAAAAGTTTACCTTCAATTCAAGCATGTGTGATCAAATATTTGATTTGTTGTTGAGAAATAATTATATTAGAATTCTTGATCACCATGTTGAGCCATCTGTCCAGGGACGAATGTATTGTAAGTTGCATAATTCGTCCAAGCATAATTTTGAGGATTGCAACATGTTTCGTCAAATAGTTAAATCGGTCGTTGATAAAGGACGATTAAAATTTGTTGAGACAATAGGAGATGACCAGTCTATTCCGATTGGTCCCGATGGCAGAAAGTTTTTGCATCAGCTGCTTCAAGCCGATCCATTTAAAGAGAAGGTAAAAACTACAGGTGATGGGATCAAGCTTCCAAGTAAAGAAGTTGTTGAAGAGCATAATGAACGTAATCTTGAGGGAGAGAATTCCATCGAAGCTACAATGGAGATGCCAAGGACTGGGGGGCAGCAAGCAAATCCAATGATTGATGAAAGCAAAACAAAAGAAAACAAAGGCCGAAATAAGCACAAGTGTAAGAGATCAAAAATCACCTTCGCTGAACTATTGGATAAATATCAAAATAAGAGGGAAGATAAGAATGCTTATCGGCCAAATCATGCAAAGAAACCAAGGTCACCCCCAAGGCGCAAATATGAGGATCAGTATTAGCAAAGTGAGAATTTTAATGCAACATATTCATATCCTTATTTTGGGCCGCCAATGCCAATGTCGTGGATGCCTCCCTATGCTCATTTAAATCCATATTCATCATGGGACATATATGATGCAAGAGCACATTCTCCATCTTATTCTAGACCATCTCACAAATACTATGCAGCTCCAAGAAGATCAACATTTGAACAATCACGCGTCAAAGACCGTTTCAATCATAAGAAATCGGTCTAGATCTCAAGGAAGAAAAAATAGGTGGTAAAGCAAGTTTACCGCGTGAAAAGAGATGGTCGTAAGTGTGCTACTTCAGATTTGATCTCAAATAACAAAGAGCCAATTAAAGTGTTGACATTGGCTACAAAAGGCAAAGAAGTGAAGAAATCAATTGATAAAAATCAGAGTGCCCAATCTGAAGAAAAGAAGTTGATGGTGCACAAGGCCCAAAAAGAGTTGCCATTGGTTGAAACAAAATCACAGTCGAGGTGCTCACTCGACTTATCGTATTGGCAAAATAAGGAGTTACAAAAGCTTAGTGCATAAGAACTCGAAGAAAAGAACATGGCATGGGTTCCCAAAGGAAGTACTCAAAATAATAATTATGTGCAAGCTTCCATTACAAGAAGTGCGGCAAAGGTGAAGAAGGAAAAGAGTGAAAACTATGAAGGACCAAGCCAAAGGTTTCAACATCTTCGGTCTACACATTATCCATATTCTTCAACTATGCCATTAACGCCTATGCCATGGAATTTGTCATCAAGTATGATTGGTAACCCTAAATGGGCTTATTTTAATCCATGGATGCAATATAATTTCTTACATCATGAAAGGGTATTGCCAAATCACTATACATTTGATTAGCTACAAGTTTGTTGCTGATCCAAAGGGCCGAAATACTTGATTTTTCATTTCATTTGTTTGTTTCGGCTATATGTGCTTTGAACGAAGTTTACATGGTAATGGACGATATTTATCTATCGTCCTCAGAGTATATCAATGCATGGTCGATGTAGTATTCTAACATCGTCCTTAGTTCGATTGGAGAGCGAGACAAGGTACGTGCTCATGGAAATTTATATTTATATTTGAATGGAGTTGAGACATCATGACCAATGTCATTGAATACATGTTGCATAGACCAATTCATAGTTGCAGAATTGGCTAGTGGGCTTATATTTTGTTTGAATATGATTTGGCGTATGCATCTTTGAGATTTATAAGAGGCCAAATCATAACTGATTTTATTACTGAACATCGAATTAATGACATGCATAATATTGATATTAGCCTTGTTCTCTCTAGTACTATGGAGATTATGTTTTGATGGTTCAATTCGTAGCAATGGCCAAAGTGTTGGTGCTATTTATATTGTTGGGGAACGTAGTAATTTCAAAAAATTTCCTATGCACACGCAAGATCATGGTGATGCATAGCAACGAGAGGGGAGAGTGTTGTCTACGTACCCTCGTAGACCGATAGCGGAAGCGTTATGACAACGCGGTTGATGTAGTCGTACGTCTTCACGGCCCAACCGATCAAGCACCGAAACTACGACACCTCCGAGTTCTAGCACACGTTCAGCTCGATGATGATCCCCGGACTCCGATCCAGCAAAGTGTCGGGGAAGAGTTCCGTCAACACGACGGTGTGGTGACAATCTTGATGTTCTACCGTCGCAGGGCTTCGCCTAAGCACCGCTACAATATTATCAAGGACTATGGTGGAGGGGGGCACCGCACACGGCTAAGAGAACGATCTTGGAGATCAACTTGTGTGTCTAGAGGTGCCCCCCTGCCCCCGTATATAAAGGAGCAAGGGGGAGGAGGCCGGCCCTACGAGGGGCGCGCCAGGGAGTAGGATTCCTACTCCTAGTTGGAGTAGGTTTCCTCCTTTCCTAGTCCAACTAGGAGAAGGGGGGAAAGGGGGGAAGAGGGGAAGGAAGGGAGAGAGGGGCCGCGCCCCAAACCCCTTGTCCAATTCGGACTGGGCTTGGGAGGGGCGCGCGCCACCTCCTGGTCCTTCCCACTAAGGCTCATTAAGGCCCATTGCTTTTTCCTCGTATTCCCGTAACTCCCCGGTACCTCCGAAAATACCCGAATTATTCGGAACCTTTCCGATGTCCGAATATAGTCGTCCAATATATCGATCTTTACGTCTCGACCATTTCGAGACTCCTCGTCATGTCCCCGATCTCATCCGGCACTCCAAACACAGCAGCAGGGGCTTGCGGGCGTGCGTGCGGTTGGCTGCAGGCGTGCGGGGCCAGCGCGCGTGTGGGACGCCGGGCGCATCGACTGGAACGACTCCCGACGGCAAGCACGCTCGATCTAGTGGCTACGGAGGGAATGGCCGAGGCCAGGAGGAGGTGCGGGAGTTGGGCGAGCTCACAACGAAGCTCGTGGGTGTCTCGGGGAGGCCGGAGGCGGTTGCAGCGGTGCAAATCGACGACGAGGCGCGGTGGATGTAGTCGGGAAGAACGATGGAGGCGACAGCTTGACGGTGTCCTGGCTCGTGGCGCTCCGCGTTGATGAAGAGGATGTCGAGGCGCAGCTCCTGGACGTGGTGCGGCGACAAGGGACGGCCGATGGCCACGTAGGCGGCAGTGGCGCGGCGGGGTTGCGTTGGGTGAGTCCAGATCGGGACGAGGGAGCGAGGAGAGAGGCGAGGTGGGACTGGGGTAGGGGAGGCGCAGAGGCGAGCGAGGGACGGGGGGCAAGTGGGAGAGAGGGGTGAAGGTCGAGGCGTCGGGGTGGCCTTATCCCCTCGCCCACCACCGGCGAGATGGTCGGGCAGAACCCGCACCCTGTAGCGGTCAGGGACCGAGGAACATGAAGGAGCGGGGTGGGCATCCGGTGCGGGGGAGCTGGGCCGACCCAGGTTGGCTAGGCCCAGGGTTCAGTGGGCCTCTCTCTCTTATTTACCTTTTAAGCTTTGTTTTATTTTATTTTTGAAAAGCAAATAGTTCCATAAATAAAAACAGGATCAACACCTAAAGTTGTGTTGTAATTATACCACTGCCACATAAGTTTGGTTAACTAAAATAAAATAGTTTAATATTCTATTAATTGAAAAAGGCATTTAACTAATTGTTTTTCTTCAGTTTTAATTTATTTTAGGTCATTCAAACACCTTTTAAAATGTTGGTTCACCACCAACATTAACAAATGATTATTTGCAACAAGTTGAACTTTTTAGTTTTAAAGTTTGAAACCATTTATACTTTGACTTGATTTTAAAATTTAAATTTGATCGGGGGTTGAATCAACGCAAGTTTATCAACAGTAATCGTGGTGACATGGCGTCATTAGCAGGGGTTCACTCTAGCTTAATTATCCGGGAGTCACAAGGTGCTATACATATTCAGGCTTTCGATGATTCATTATGAGTAGTGCAACAAATATCCAAGGGTTATCAATATTTTGATGAATCACTTATAGTTTATCTTGGGGTATGTCTAGATGCAAAATTTACCTTGGTTTGCTTTAAAATTGTTCATATATTTAGACATGACAATTCGAAATAATTGGCACAACAAGCATTCGGCTAGTATGTTAATCATGGTGTATTGCAGTTCTCTCACTAGCCGATGCTTAGTCTCGTCAGCATAGGTAAGGCCGAGCCGAACTCCACAGCTTCGGCCACTAATGAAATTTTTGTGAAGGTGAAAGTAAGGATTGGAGAAAGTTTATTGTTGATTATCTACAAAATCCTAGCAAAATGATGAACAATATGGGTCGAAGGATGACCTTGAGATACATATCTATGGGACTTTATCATCGGTTTGTTAATGAAGTTGAGAAGGTTTCGCCCAAGTTTGCATCAAGGATTCAAAAAATGATGGACGATATATAATTATCGCCCTAAGCATATAAATGGCCGATGGAGTGTTGACGTGGTCCTTAGAACCAACACGGTACAAGTTATTTTTCGGCACGCTAGCTTTGCCAAAAAATAGGGGGGCATGTGTTGACGCTCAAAAGTAGCACGATTATAAATAGTAGCTTGAAGCTATGTCAAGATTAATTCAAACTTATTATTTAAAGTCGCGATGAGATAGCTCTCTTCGAGAAGATCAAGATGGATATGAAGATGGTCTAAAACGGAGCTCAGATGCAAAAGTTATGACAAGTTTAGAGATGCTCATGTTGACACCAGATTAAAGAATAGATTGAAACCCAATTAAGATGGTTTCAAATGGAAAAAGTTTCAACATTAAAGTTGTGCGTCTCATCGAAACGGTTGATTTTGATATAAAAAATGTCTCAACCGGAGTTTGTATGCAAAAGTTAGAGCCGGAAATGTGCGGTTGCATCAGGATGGCCGGACACTCCGGGAATGATCATCCGGATTTTGGATTTCTCCAAGGATGGCCGGACACTCCGGAGATGTTTGTCTGGGTTTTGGATTTTTCTGCCGCAAGTTGCAAACCGAACCATTTTAGAAAGTTGGATTCCGAGTTTGAGCCAAACTAGGGGTTTGAACATGAATTCTAACCTTTCCTTGCCCGGGAAGTCCATCTGCCTCTTATATATCTAAGGGGTGACGGCCGATTGAACAACAACACACAATCGAACAAATCAATCAACTATTTTTTATCTTTTATCTTTTCTCCTTAAACCTAGTTCTTCTTCTTCCTCGTTTGCCGTCTGTTCTTCTATTTGCAGGGCGGCGAACCTCGAGGCCCTAGGGGCGATCAGGTCGACCTAGGGCAGCCCATAGCCGTCGCGCGCCCTGACGGGGTCCCTCCCGGGCGTGTGGGGTTTTGGGTCGTCAAAAGCACCCGTCGGATTGCGTGTGTACCGCGCTTCCGGCCAGGAATCCTTCGACGTGAGCTGCGGTGCATCACCCCCGGTGTTAAGAGTACACAGTGATGTGTTTATGTGCGAACACAGAGCCTGCTATAGATAGCTAGCTAGCTAGAGGGACGTCGGAGGGGGCGCGCAACGATGGAGGATGGGCACGCCGTGGCACGCGTCAACGTGCGCGCACCGATGGCAATGGGGAATCTTTCCGACGCCTCGTCAGCGTCAGCGCCGGGAAGCCCTCGCCATGCTTTCACATTCCTAGATGCAAAATTCGCTTCGAATCTTTAATGATCGTATCGTGTGAAATTCCCTTGAATCCTAGATGCCCTGATGCATCAGTTGCAACCTTTGCACGAGCATTTTTCGGGTTGGGATCCTCTGCAGTATTGTACGATACAGTACAGTCACTAACATGTGGACCCGGCCCCACATGTCATCCGCACTACAGCACCGTACAGTACTGCAGAGGATCTCAACCCCATTTTTCAAGGACCTCGTGGTCCGTGAATGGATGAATCCTTGGAAATGCATGCTTGTGGAGAAATGCATTTTTCAAGGACCTCGTGGTCCGTGAATGGATGAATCCTTGGAAATGCATGCTTGTGAAGAAATGGTTTTTATTTCGAGGGATGTGGAGGAATGTTATTTAGTTGATGCTTGTGGAGACATGTTACCACTAGATAGTACCCCCTCCGTCCCAGTCACATTTAAATGTTTCAAAAAATTCTGTGTTTTTTTTCTGGATGTTCACAAGATATATGTCCATAAAACATAAAAATTCAAATCAAAATTCGAAACAAATATTGAGAAACAAAAACATCCCAGATTTGTCTTTTTTGTTTCTCAATGTATATTTCGAAATTTGATCCTAATTTTTAGGGGTTATAGATATATGTCTTGTGAACATCCACAATATTTTGCATAATTTTTTGAAATATCTAAATATGACTTTTCATATTTTGGAGCACGGAAGCATGTGAAGGCTATTATCACCTGATATCTTCCCGTAAAAGTAAACCACTTTGTCTGTGCCCGGCGTGGCGTTGAGCCATGGATTACGGTACCGATCGGCATTCAAATGACAGATTATCGATCTCAAAAGAAATTGCTCGATTTAGTCAATTACGACATTTTATACTTGTACGATTTTTTATTATTCAAATCACGCACACCATTTTAAAAGATTCCTGGTACAGAAGGAGGATATGGAAGTTGGCTTTTGAAGAAATGTTGTCCTTTTCTTTTCTTACTCTACGGTGACATATCCCCCCTCTTTTTTTTTGAAATGCATATCCCCCCTCTTTAGTAACACCGACAATGTTTAATTGTAATTGTACGTAATATAAAGTCCGTATAAAGAAAAGTCCGCTGCGTGCATCTTGACTGCTACTAGAATACTAGATTTAATCACCAAAGTAAACTGGATCGCTACTTCTCGTTGGAGATGGCGCACATCACGTGATTAGAAAACTGAAGAAAGTTGCCATGTTGTGCAGAAAATTCATTCAGCAACGCCATGCTTCCTTATATGGGGTGACCTACAAGCTTCCATAAGTAGTAGACCTTCAAACGTCTCGTTCACATGGAAACGGTCGCTCCAAAATCTTGGAATTTCAAAGTACAGACGTAATGGGCCTAATGGGTCTGAACTGACGGTATAGACCGTTAGTTTTAGGGTTAATTAGCGATAAATGTCGATTGTTTAGAGGTCTAATAAGCTTTGCTGGGGAGTCAAGTAAATCTCTCTATATAAAGGGAGGAGATGTATCAATCTAATCAAGCAAGAATTAAGAAGGAAAACCCTTTCCTCTTGTCCAGCCGTGGGCAAAAAGGCCCCCGACTGGCCCTCTCGCGCCCTCCTTCTAATAGTACCATAACAATTTGGTATCAGCTTTCCCGGATTCGATCATCTCCAGCCCTCCACCGAGTTCTTCCCACCCGCCGCCGCCGCACACCTACCCGCCGCCACCAGCGTCTTCATCGGCGCTGCTGCCCCACGCAGTAGGCACGCCAGCATTGGGCGTGCTCGCGTCCTCAAGGGCGATTGCACCCTTTGCCCGGCGCCGGCCGCGCTCATCCTCACCCTGGAGCAGATGACAGCCGCAATCCTGGAATTACGGCAGGCCATGGCGGGCATCAGGGCCTTTCTTGTCGGGCCCTATGCGCCCCGGCCGCATCCCCAGCAGCCACCTCCTCTGCCGCCACACCAACAACAGCTACCCCCGCCGTCGCCGCCCTCGGACGCGACCACGACGTCGGTCATCTCGTACTAGTATGGGATGCCCTACGACGGGACTGCCACGACCTCATTCCCATTAGCGCCGCCGCCGTCCTAGGGCATCCCCATCCAGCAGATCAAGTTCCCACCGTCGCCGTCACCGCTTCCAGCTTGGATCGCTACCTGCCATGTGTCGGCGGCGGTGAGGCTACAGGCTGTTGCGCGCGGCCTCCTAGCGCATCGGCATGTGCGGGAGATGTGTGGTCTGCAGCTGCCGCTCCTCCCCGTTGCGCTTCGCTGCGCAAAGGACCTCAATCTCGTCCGCTGCGTCGGGGATCTTGGGCATGCGGTTTTCCCCACGGGCGGCAGGCATGCTGTTTTCCCCACGGACATCGACCTCAAAGTCTGCGACATCGGCGGTCGACCGGGGGGGGGGGTGCACCCCTCCTCGCCATTATTCTCCATCGAAAGCCCTCCACTCTTCTCTGTGCGGTGCTGACCAACAGCCGTCCGGCGGGGAGAAGGCATGGTGTCACCGACAGGAGCGCACCACGTAGCACCACTGCATTCCGCCGCAGGCCGCCGCGAGGGCGCATCTGCTGGTCGCTCTTGCGACCACTTCCGGGTGGCCATACATGATAACCCACAAGTATAGGGGATCACAACAGTTTTCGAGGATAGAGTATTCAACCCAAATTTATTGATTCGACACAAGGGGAGCCAAAGAATATTCTCAAGTATTAGCAGCTGAGTTGTCAATTCAACCACACCTGGAAACTTAATATCTGCAGCAAGGTATTTAGTAGCAAAGTGATATGATAATAGTGGTAACGGTGGTAAATGGTAACATTAGCAAAAGTAATATTTTTGGTGTTTTATAGTGATTGTAACAGTAGGAGCGGAAAATTAAATAAGCGAAGAACAATATATGGAAATCTCGTAGGCAATGAATCGGTGATAGAGAATTATGCCAGATGCGATTGATCATGTAACAGTCATAACCTAGGGTGACACAGAACTAGCTCCGGTTCATCAATGTAATGTAGGCATGTATTCCGAATATAGTCATACGTGCTTATGGAAAGAACTTGCATGGCATCTTTTGTCCTACCCTCCCGTGGCAGCAGGGTCCTATTGGAAACTAAGGGATATTAATGCCTCCTTTTAATAGAGTATCGGACCAAAGCATTAACACATAGTGAATACATGAACTCCTCAAACTACGGTCATCACCGGGAGTGATCCCGACTATTGTCACTTCGGGGTTGCCGGATCATAACACATAGTAGGTGACTATAGACTTGCAAGATAGGATCAAGAACTCCCATGTATTGATGAAAACATAATAGGATTCAGATCTGAAATCATGGCACTCGGGCCCTAGTGACAAGCATTAAGCATAGCAAAGTCATAGCAACATCAATCTCAGAACATAGTGGATACTAGGGATCAAACCCTAACAAAACTAACTCGATTACATGATAAATCTCATCCAACCCATCACCGTCCAGCAAGCCTACGACGGAATTACTCACACACGGCAGTGAGCATCATGAAATTGGTGATGGAGGATGGTTGATGATGACGATGGCGATGGATTCCCCTCTCCGGAGCGCCGAACGGACTCCAGATCAGCCCTCTCGAGAGAGTTTAGACCTTGGCGGCGACTTCGTATCATAAAACGCAATGAATCCTTCTTTTTGGGTTTTCTTCTCCCCGAAACTGAATATATAGAGTCAGGGTTGAGGTCGGTGGAGCATCAGGGGGCCCATGAGGCAGGGGCGTGCCCAGGGGGGTAGGGTGCGCCCCCACCCTCGTGGACAGGTGGAGGCCCCCCTGACGTGGATCTTCCTTCCAGTATGTTTTATATATTCCAAAATAACTCTCCGTTGATTTTCAGGTCATTCCGAGAACTTTTATTTCTGCACAAAAATAACACCATGGCAATTCTACTGAAAACAACGTCAGTCCGGATTAGTTCCATTCAAATCATGCAAGTTAGAGTCCAAAACAAGGGCAAAAGTGTTTGGAAAAGTAGATACGACGGAGACGTATCAATACACATGCACTCCTTTTGTCCAGATGGTGTCCATCGGATCCAGCAGGTGGCTGTACACATGCATGTCCGACGTGCGGATGGTGTCCAATTTATGTTCAGAGGTCCAAAATAAGGCATCCCAGTCCATTTCAGGCTGAGAGTAATAAAAAGGCTGATATGTAAAAGGCTTGTTTTTTGGTGTTAGGTTTGTGTTGCGTCGAATCATGGTTATAAGCTGGTTACATTGTAGCTCGAGGACAAGCTGCATGTCCAGGTGGGGTGTAGTGTTAGAGTACGTAATGAGCCTAATGTGCCTGGGCTGGCGGTATAGCCCATTAGTCTTAGGGTTAATTAGAGATAATGGTCGCTTGCTTAGGGGTCTAGTAAGCCTTGCTGGGGAGTCAAGTAAACCTCTCTATATAGAGGAGGTGTATCAATCTAATCAAGCAAGAATTAAGAAGGAAATCCCTTCCCTCTTGCCCGGGCCATTGTTATGGTGTTGCTAGAAGGAGGGCGCGAGAGGGCCGGTCGTGGGCCTTTTTGCCCACGGTCGGGCAAGAGGGAAGGGATTTTCTTCTTTAATTCTTGCTTGGTTATATTGATACATCTCCTCCCCTTATATAGAGAGGTTTACTTGACTCCCCTGCAAGGCTTACTAGACCCCTAAGCAAGCGACCTTTATCTCTAATTAACCCTAAGACTAACAGGCTATACCGCCAACCGAGGCCCATTACATACTCTAACAACAGACTTGGCTGTCATGAAATTTCTGGCCTTGGCCAGAGACTAGATTTCGGAAAGTAAACTGGGATGCAACTTACTATCATTGGTTCATCGGTTCCAACTCCCACTTGTTGAAGATGATTAGAAAATCTTAAGCTCTCTTTGGCGAGAAAATGAGGCGACACCATCCTTTGCTTATGGCCTGCGGAGTGAGTATGAGCTATATCGTCGCTTCTGTCCGTAGACATTCGAACGTCGAAACTGCTGTGTAGACATACTACAGAGACGACTCGCGTTCCCATGGAAATGGCGCGCTCTAAAACCTGAAGAATCAGAAAGCACGGGCTTGGCTGTCATGAATTTTCTGGACTTGGCCTGAGACTTGTAGCTGCAGTTTTGTCTGAACATTTGTCATTGCTTCAAATGTAGCCGCCGGCTGGCCAACCGACCAGTGGAGTTGCATGGATCTTCCATCACCATGGCCAAGCGCCTAGTCTGCCGCCACATGGGCATCGAGTTTGAGGAGGCTGTCAAGGAGTCAGCAGATCTCCTAGCCAAGTATGCTGACTGCTTCAAGACACCGCTCTCTGATGTGCAGATCCAAGTGCTCACACACCTGGCCACTCATGCATGTGGTAATAAGAGGCTTGTGAAGAAGGTGACTGTCTGAGATTGTTCTCTCTAAATTGTATCCCCTTCGTGCTTATTTTCCATGAATTGCTGCAATTTGTTTGTTTGGAATGTGAGGGGACTCAATTCCCCTGCTAGGATAGCCTCCGTCAGATCGTTTGTTAGGCATAATGCTGTCGATGTGGTGTGCTTGTAAGAAACCAAGATGTCAGTGTTGGATTCAAGATTGGTTGCAGAAATCTGTGGCTCCAATTTCACTAAGTTTGCTTTCTCTCCCTCTGACGGTGCGAGTGGCGGCCTTCTGTTAGCTTGGTCTAATGATTTTTCAGTTACAACTGTCCAGTGTCACAAGTCTTTTATCTCTGCTCACTGCTTGCATTGTTCCTCTAGGAAATCTTGGCGACTTCTCAATGTATACGGCCCCCAAACACCTACTGACAAGATGGCCTTTCTAACTGATATCCAGAGATTGTGTATGAACTCTCCTTTGCCTGTTGTGATGATAGGAGATTTGAATTTGATTGTGGCTGCTAATGAGAAGAACAATGGGAATGTGAACAGAGGATTACTCACCGCTTTCCGCAACTTCATCAATTTGCTCGAGCTTAAAGACATGTATCTGCATGGCCGTCGATATACATGGTGCAACGAAAAATTAAATGATGTTCTGGTTAAGCTCGACCGTGTTCTCTATAATCAGCCATGGAATGAGGTGTTCCCGAATGCTATCTTTCAAGCTTTATCCTCTGCTAACTCGGATCACTGCCCGCTGTTGTTATCCTGTAACTCATCATTCAGAGTTCAGAGAAGATTTCGGCTTGAAAATGTTTGCGTGAAGATGGATGGTTTTAATGACACCGTGGTGATGACCTGGGCGCAGGAAGATGCCTCATGTGACCCATACATTAATCTGCACAACAAGCTTACAAACACGGCGAAAAAACTACGGTCTTGGTCTGCCTCTCTTTTCTCTGACATCAGGTTGAGGACTGCTTTTGTACAAGAACTTATTTTTCAGCTTGATGATGCAAGGGATTTCAGGGCTCTTTCCTTTTTTTGTAAATGGAGGCGTACCCCCGGCCTCTGTATCATAATGATGCATGCAGTCATATTATTAAAAAATCCACGAAGTATCACAAAGTCATAAAAGTATTACAGCTCGCAAGTAGAGCGAAACAAAAAAGAAAAGTACATGCTGAAAATCGCAACCGGTAAGGCAATGTGAAGGATAAGCTCCGTAGACTCCTATCCTGTTATGCAACTGTCATCCGAACCGGTTGAATATAGCCCGTGCTTCCATCTCCCATTGGTTGCACCCAGTAACCAAAGGCTCCCTGGAGTTCAAAGTAGTGAGTAATAACCATGTACGGATCCATGCGGTAGCTCTGAAGATGATCTGCAAGAAAGTTAAAGTGTGTTGTCTGTTAAAAATCATATCATTCCTACAGTTCCATATAGCCCACAGAAGCGCACATATTCCAATCCGAATACGAGCCGCAGTAGTATGCTCAACCCCAGCTAACCACATTCCAAACAACGACTCAATGTCAACTGGAGGATTAATGTTAAAGGCTATATGAATCGTTCTCCAAAGCAATTTGGTGAGTGGGAATTCAAGGAATAGATGTTGTATTGTTTCATCATTATCACAAAAATAACAACGTGAACTACCTACCCATCGCCTCTTGATTAAATTGTCCTTGGTAAGTATTACTTGGTTGTGGACGTACCACATAAAAATCTTAATATGCAAGGCAACCTTAACCTTCCAAATATGTAACGATCATGAGATTGGGCCAGAATTAACCAAATCCATATAGAAAGATTTCACCGTAAATACCCCATTTCTAGCTAATTTCCAGTGTGTCGAATCCGGCTGGTCGGATAATTGAACATCTATCAATCTCCGAACCAAGTGCATCCAGACAGTCCATCGCTCACCAACTAACGCACGTCTGAACTGAATATTCAAGGTAATCATTTGAGAAACTGTGCCTACGTAATCCTCCTTATGTTTCACAATGTTATAAAGGATGGGATATTGTACGGCCAGGGGCGTCTCTCCTAACCACGTGTCCTCCTAAAATCTTGTTGACAACCAAGAATATGACCCTACAAAAGAACAAGTCCTTCGTTCTCATAAGTCCCTTCTAGAATGGTGAGTCAGTTGGTCTCATGGTAACCTGGGTGAGCATTTTTGACTGTAAATACTTATTGCGCAAAATCTGTGCCCACATGGGAAGAGCACATGTTTAGTGGAAAATTGAAAATGTTGAGTCTTGGGCTGACCTCGCTTGAACGATGCATCTGGCGGCAGAAGTCTCAGTTCTTATGTCTAAAAGCAGATGATTGCAACTCTCGCTTCTTTCACATGAAGGCTTCTGCCAGGAGAAGAAAAAATTGCATTCTGTCTCTGTTCATGGATGGCTCCGAGATTGTTAATCAGAAGGGCAAAGAGAACTGTATATGGGAGCATTTCAACACTTTGTTGGGTACCTACCAACCAAGGACCTCCTCCTTAAATTTTACTGCCCTTAGTTTTCAGCCTTGCGACCTACTCAGATTGGATGATGAATTCATAGAGGAAGAGGTCAAGTGTGCCATTTTCGATATGCAGCCGGAAAAGGCTCCGGGGCCCGATGGTTTCACCGGCCTATTCTTTCGCAAATGTTGGAATATCATTAAACCTGATCTGATGGTTGCTCTGTTGCACTTACAAAATTCCAATTCTCAGAATCTATACCTTCTCAATAGTGCTGTCATGACTCTTCTACCCAAGCACCAAGGCACTAACAAGCCGCATGATTTTCACCCTATTAGTCTTACCCATTGCTTTGCCAAGTTGGTGGCTAAGATCCTTGCAGCTACACTGCAACCACTTATGAATAGGCTAATATCTCAATGTCAGAATGCCTTCATCAAAGGTCGAAGCATACATGACAATTTTGTATATGTTCAGGCTTTGGCTAAAACACTCCGATAGAAAAAGATTCCTACTGTGATGTTAAAGTTGGACATATCAAAAGTTTTTGACTCTGTTTCTTGGGAGTTCCTACTCAACCTTATGGCATTTAGGGGATTTAGTCAAAAAGTGGAGGGACTGGATTTCTTGCCTTTTCTCTCTTCATCCACCAGGATCTTGGTGAACTCTTGCACTAGGGAACAAATCATGCACCGTTGCGGCCTGAGGAAGGGTGACCCCTTATCCCTCCTCCTGTTTGTGCTTGTTATGGATTGTCTTGGTAGATTAATGGATCAAGCACAAGAGCACACCATTTTATCGCCTATTGGCAATCAGATCACGAACCACAGAGCTTCCATTTACGCTGATGATGTGGTCATTTTCTCCAAGCCTGACAACCAAGACATTTCCTCTATTGCTAGTGTTATGGACTTATTTGGTAGGGCCTTTGGTTTGGGCACCAACACGACCAAAAGTAAAATCGTGCCTATTAGGTGTGAAGGTATTGACCTTAACATCATTCAAAACTCCCTTGGATGCCAAATTAATTCTTTCCCCTGCATCTACTTGGGTATGTCGCTTTCAGACAAGAGGCTCAAGAGAAAATGGCCCCACGACCCGGTCTGCCCCCCTGCATCTACATGTGGTGTTTGGGGTTTCTGCTTGACAAAATTTCATTTTCCTTTTGATGCCAAACCGAATGTCAGCGCCCCTTTGATACGTCCATTTTGCATCATGCTTTTATATCGATATTTATTGCATTATGGGCTGTTATTACACATTATGTCACAATACTTATGCCTATTCTCTCTTATTTTACAAGGTTTACATAAAGAGGGTGAATGCCAGTAGCTGGGATTCTGGAAGATGGACGACAAGCCTACTTCATCATCACCACCATCTTCTTCACCAACAAAGGAGACATAATCATATGGGTATGGGCACTCCCCTTGGCAACTGCCAAGCTTGGGGGAGTGCCCCAGTATCGTATCACCATCACTTTTATCTTTACCGTTTTTCTTAGTTCGATTCTTTTGATAATATCTTGATCTAGTAGAATAAAGTTTTAGTCTGATCTAGTTGTGAATTTTGCTTTATGATCCCTCTATGTAATCGAGTCCGTGAGCTATATAATAAAGATTAGTGTTGAGTCAAGGGCTTGACGATTTTGCTATGATCTTGAGGGAATAAAATAAAAGAGAAGAATAAAAAGAAATAAAAGAGATCATATGGATCTTATGGAGAGTAATGAGCTCACATATAAAGAGTATGATGAATAAAAGTTGTTGAGAGTTGACAAACATAGTTTTGGTCATCGTTGCAATTAATAGGAAGTAATAAAGAAAGAGAGGTCTTCACATATAAATACACTATCTTGGACATCTTTTATGATTGTGAGCACTCATTAAAATATGACATGCTAAAGAGTTGACGTTGGACAAGGAAGACAACGTAATGGGTTATGTTTTCTTACATCTGAGATAAATTATATTGTCATGGATCATCCAACATGATTGAGCTTGCCTTTCCCCTCATGTTAGCCAAATTCTTTGCACCAAGTAGAGATACTACTTGTGCTTCCAAATATCCCTAAACCCAGTTTTGCCACGAGAGTCCACCATATCTACCTATGGATTGAGTAAGATCCTTCAAGTAAGTTGTCATCAGTGCAAGAAATAAAAATTGCACTCTAAATATGTATGACTTATTAGTGTGGGAGAAAATAAGCTTTATACGATCTTGTGATGTGGAAGAAATAAAAGCGACGAACTGCATAATAAAGGTCCATATAACAAGTGGCAATATAAAGTGACGTTCTTTCACATTAAGATTTTGTGCATCCAACCATAAAAGCGCATGAAAACCTCTGCTTCCCTCTGCGAAGCTCCTATCTTTTACTTTTATCTCCCACCTTACATAAGAGTCATGGTGATCTTCACCTTTCCTTTTTTACATTTTATCTTTTGGCAAGCACAATATGTTGGAAAGATCCTGGTATATATGGCTAATTGGATGTGAGTTTTCATGAACTATTATTGTTGACATTACCCTCGAGGTAAAACGTTGGGAGGCAAAACTATAAGCCCCTATCTTTCTCTGTGTCCGATTAAAACTCCATACCCATAAGATGGTGGTGATCACGAACCACAGAGCTTCCATTTACGCTGATGATGTGGTCATTTTCTCCAAGCCTGACAACCAAGACATTTCCTCCATTGCTAGTGTTCTGGACTTATTTGGCAAGGTCTTTGGTTTGGGCGCCAACACGACCAAAAGTAAAATTGTGCCTATTAGGTGCGGAGGTATTGACCTTAACATCATTCAAAACTCCGCTGGATGCCAAATTGATTCTTTCCCCTGCATCTACTTGGGTATGCCGCTTTCAGACAAGAGGCTCAAGAGAAAATGGCCCCACGACCCGGTCTGCCCCCTCTGCAGAATTGGCCTCTAATCCGCTCACCACCTCTTCACCGATTGCCCATTTACAGGTGGTGTTTGGGGTTTCTGCCTGACAAAATTTCATTTTCCATTTGATGCCAAACCAAATGTCAGCGCCCCTTTGATACGTCCATTTTGCATCATGCTTTTATATCAATATTTATTGCATTATGGGATGTTATTACACATTATGTCACAATACTTATGCCTATTCTCTCTTATTTTACAAGGTTTACATAAAGAGGGAGAATGCCGGCAGCTGGGATTCTGGGCTGGAAAAGGAGCAAATATTAGAGACCTATTCTGCATAGCTCCAAAAGTCCTGAAAGTTCACGGAAGCTATTTTCAGAATATATAAAAAATATTGAGCGCAAGAAGTTCCAGAGGGGGCCCACACCCTGGGCACGTGGGTGGGGGGCGCGCACTACCCCCCTGGGAGCGCCGCCTGCCTCGTGGGCCCCCTGGTGGCCCTCCGATGCCAATCTTCTGCTATATGGAGTCTTTCGTTGAGAAAAAAAATCATAAGCAAGCTTTCAGGACGAGACTCCGCCGCTACGAGGCGGAACCTTGGCGGAACCAATCTAGGGCTCTGGCAGAGCTGTTCTGCTGGGGACACTTCCCTCCGGGAGGGGGAAATCATCGCCATCGTCATCACCAACGCTCCTCTCATCGGGAGGGCCCCAATCTCCATCAACATCTTCACCAGCACCATCTCCTCTCAAACCCTAGTTCATCTCTTGTATCAAATTCTTGTCTCTAAGTCTGGGATTGGTACATGTAGGTTGCTAGTAGTGTCGTGGGTTTGTCACGGCAGATGTCCTCATGAAAGGACTTAGTTGTGGATCCATCGCAACGGGTTAGCTTAAAGGGGTTAAACCGAACAAGGGGACACGGGAGTTTATACTAGTTCGGCCCCTTCGATGAAGGTAAAAGCCTACGTCTAGTTGTGATTGGTATTTCTAGGGTTTCGAAGTCCAGGGAGCGAATCCGCTTTGTCTGGCTTTCGAGTTGTTGTTGTCTGTCCCTAAACCGCGGCCGGGTCGTCCCTTTATATACATAGGTTGACGCCCGCCGGGCTACAGAGTCCCGAAGCCAGTTTATAAATGTATCCGGTTCGGCCTCTCTCTTTCTATCTTACTATACAAGTTACATGACTAGGCCAGTTTACATTTACATACTGTAACTAGCCTTTGGGCCCTCCATAAAGCGCTAGCATCTTTACGTCTTCATGGGCTTCTAATCTTCAAGGAGTCAACCCGGCTACATAAGGCCGGTTTACCTCCAGTAGTAATATCCCCAACATTAGGCCCCAGATTGGTTTGAACTTCTTCATGTCAATCTTCCACACTTTAGAAAAAATCTTCTCTCTTGTCTTCATTTTTGATCTTGTAAACCGCCGTGACATCATACTTCAAAATTACGATAAACCGTCCTGACGTCATCCGTTCGTTGATATCGGAGATTTCCTTCATTTAATATATATCAAGTTATCGAGGCGACACCTTTATTAACTTATCCATTTTTTGGACTCCTCAATTCCCGCACTTGCCATTTTTCACTTCGGCTTATAAATAGGACCGAGGGGTCATTTTCACCGTTTCCCCCCGTGCCTCTTCGCATCGTCTTCCTCGCACCGCTCAGCCTCTGGAACTCCACCGCCACCGTCGACCGTCGTTTCTGCTCCGACCTCGGCCGCCGCATCGCCCTGAATGCACCAGAGAACTGTGGCGCCCTTCCGCTTACTCACTAGCTCCGGTAAGTTCGCTGCTTTTTTCACCATAGATCTGTTCTAGGGTTTCGATATTCCTCGCAGTTCTTCCGAAGTTCATCAGTGCTATTCTTCCATGTTCTTCCTTTAATAGATGGACACTTCATGCTTGATACATCTCTTACCGTAGCTTACCTACCATGATCATCACAAATCTTTATGCGCAAAGAATTGATCTGTCTGTCAAAAATTGCTTCAGTTCTGCACCCCTTCAAGATCCAATTATTTTTGCTTTTCTGTCTTATCTCTAGATCCGAAAGGTTTATACATCATTGTGAGATCTGTTTCTCCTCGCATCAATATAAGCAATTTGACATTGGATAAATAGTCTATGCCATTAGCCCTCTGATAAACCGGAAGAGCATGTTACCTTCATAATTACGCTCCGGTTTAACAGTGTCTGATCAATCCTGCGCTAGCATTACCTTCTTTCTCATTATACTAGTCTCCGGGTTGTACCATTTATTATATTAGTACGTTTCTTACTCCCTTGTCTCTTGTGTATGATCATGCATAATTTATAAACCGGCCTTTCATTTTCAGTTTGTTCGCTTTGCAATGGCCAAACAATTCACTGCCTGCAACTGGGCTCGTTCCTGGGTTACTGAGGCTCAACTGGATGAGATGGTTAGTATCGGCTCTCTGCCTAAGAAAACGGAAATCAAATGGCGAGCCCCAGGAACTGAGAATCCTCCAACCCCAAGACAAGGCGAAGTGGTAATCTTTGTTGACCATATAGGCCGTGGTTTCAAACCGCCAGGGTCAAAATTTTATCGAGATGTGCTTTCCAGCTTCCAACTGCATCCACAAGATATTGGTCCCAATTCAGTCTCCAACTTATGCAATTTCCAAGTCTTCTGTGAAGCCTATTTACAGGAAGAACCAACTGCAGAATTGTTCCGGGATTTCTTTCACTTAAACCGGCGCACAGAGTTTGTGAATGGCCCGAATACAGAGCTTGGTGGTGTTTCGATTCAAAAGTGGAAAGAAGTGGAATTTCCTCATGCCAAACACCATAGCCACCCAAAGGAATGGAACCAAACATGGTTCTATTGCAGAGACACTTCGCCTGAAGATGAGAATCCCCTCCCCGGCTTCCGAGATCATAGATTATCCAATACTCACCCAATGCCACAACGCCTGAGCTCCTCAGAAAGGGAAAAATATGCTCCTCAAATCGCCAAGCTCCGGGCCTTTATGGCAAATAGTTTAACAGGTGTGGATTTTGTACGCTGTTGGATATCCTGGAGTATCTTGCCGCTAAGCCGACGTCCCGGTTTAATGTGCGAATATACCGCTGAGGTTGACGATCCTCAACACCACTGCAACATCCAATTATCTGAGGAAGAAGTTACTGAAGGTTTAAAGAAGATTCTGAATGAATCGAAACTGGTCTGTAGTCAAACCGGTCTGAGTCCCTTCTACACCAAGAACAAACCGCCTGCTGTAAGCATTACACTTCCTCTTCATCTCTAATATCTTTGACTTATACAAGCTGTAACCCTTCTTCTTTATATGTATAGGGTGATGACCCCTTCTGGAAACGGAAATCCATAGAGAAAGCGGCAAAGCCAACTGGAGACAAAGTGGCCAAGCCAACCCGCCTGAAGACCAAAGCTGTAAAAGGGATGTCAAAGCGGAAAACGACTGACCGGATTAATATGGAGCTTGATGATGATACTGATGACCCAGAAGCTGAGGTAGAACTTGACTCACTTGGCTCTCTTTTTATGCATCTTGTTAACAATGATCTTCCTCAGGAGGAGGCCGAAGCTAGTCAGGCTGAGGACGTAGAGGTAATTACCCTTTCCTCCGGTCCAGACTCTATGCTAACACAAAAACCTCGCCAAACAATCCGTAAAGTAAGCTTTTCTCATCCTCTTGCTCACTTGGATCCAACATTTATTTTGAAGACTCAATAGCATGAGGCTCGCCGGACAACTCGGCACAGTGGCCAACAGGTCACCTCTACCGGTTTACCTGATACTCCGGTTCGGAAGCGTTGGTCTGTGGTCTCTCCTACTTCTGACCATTCTTACCCCAAGGCAGGTTATTTTAGACAACCTCTTAATCCGTCTGATTCAAATTATCAGGTGACACCTCCTTCCTCTTTTGGTGAATCGACAGCAACTCAACTCCCCCCTTTGAAAACTGTGGCTGGGTGAGTTACGAAAAACCTTTCCTTTCAATGCGACCTACATCTTTTGAACAGGATGTTAACCCTTTTTATTCCGTTTGCAGGGCCAAAGCCAGACCCGGCAAGAAAGCTCGGGTCACCAATCCGCCAGAAGACCCTGTTGCTGAAGAAGAAGAACCAAGAGTTGAACCAGAGCAAATAGGTGAACCGAAAGGCCTCCATCCTGAAACAACTTTTGATGATCTGCCCCTTGACGGCCAACATACTGACGAACCCACAGATGTTGAGCCTGCCGCCCCTGATGCTGAACCGGCAGAACCAAACCGGGCTAATCGAATGAAAGACACTGAAATTCCATCATCATCCGCCCAAAATCCTGAAGGCCAAGGAGATGATGTTATTATTACTGGAGTAGGCCACAGTTCTCCTAGTCATCCCATCATTTTGGCTCAGCATAGTGCCAAAGAAGAGCAAATTGCCAGGGATAAAGGTAAATGGAGCAGCGACTTATCAAACCATGCTCATCTTAACGCTGATGAGCTTCATTCCGGCTTCTTGAACCGTCTGCACTCAAACCGGGATTATGAAGCCGGTTTGGTGAATTTGATGAAAGAACGATATGAGGTAAATTCTTCTCCCTTGCACATTGATTTATAGCTGAAATACTATTCCAAGTAGCCCCCAAGAGCCGTTTTATGATTGTCAATCATAAACCGGGTCTTTGTAATACTTTAAGCATCCCATCATTAATCCTTGCCAAGGCGTGTCTTCAATCATAGATAAAACTCATGTTTGAAAAATTAGATAACGTTCTGTAGCATAGCCCCCAAAGGCCGGTTTAACTTGGCAAGTTAATCCAGTTTTTAATCCACACCGCCAGTTTAGAACAAACGTACATTAGCCCCCAAGTGTCAAGGATAATGCTTGCATTGTTCTGGAGACTTGCATAGAAGGTAGTATTTGAGAGCAAATAAGAATTAGCCCCCAAGTATGAAGTGGATAACTTGTTATATGCTTTATACTTAGTGCATATATATGTTGTTTTATTGAAGATACCTTCAATGTTGCAGGCTGAACTGAGAAGAAAAGATGCCAAAAACTCTGACTTGCAAGAAAATGTGAAGTCACAACAAGCCGAAGCTGCAAAAGCCAAAGAGGAGCTAACCCAGGCCCTGTCCGGAATGGAAAAATTGAAAGAATCCTTCAATCAAGATCGTGCTGCATGGGAAACCAAAAAAGCCGGTTTGACCAAAAGAGCCGTAGATGCCGAGGAAGCCCTGAAACCCGTGGCTGAAGAACTAGCCGGTTTGAAGCGCCAAATCAACGCTATGACCTCTGCTATCTTTGGTAAGTATCTGCTTATTTATGTTGCATCAGTCAATGAATCTTAAAACTGACCATGATGTTGAAAAATCTTTGGCAGGAACTCGGATCACTCATCTTGGTGCAGATATGCGGATGAAGCTCAAAGCGGCATACACATTGGTTGAGCAGCTATACTCTGGATCTCAGCGAGCCATTAGTACAGCAGCTTATAACAAACCGGCGCCAACGTTGATTAAGGAAACCCTTGAGAAGCAGGGATGTTACCGGCGCGTATTACCGAGTTGAAAAGAGCCGATGCAAGAGCCGGAGCATTAACTGCCCTTATTCGAGCCAAGGCCTGGATTCCAGATCTTGAAGCGGAGGATATCATTAAAGGGTATCCAGGCGTTAAAGAAGACGGTTCAAACTTTGATAATGATGATCTTTTGCGGTTGACCAAACAGATGCGGCCAGCGGCCATCAAATTAGCTGAAGACACCGATTTGTCCCATTTTCAACCGTTTTATGATGCAGAAGGGAAAAGACAACCAGCCGAGATCCATGAATTCGAAGAACTTGTGCCTCCGATTCGTAAGCACACTTATGCCCCTGATATTAACCCTTCCGATCTTATCCATGAAGAAGCAGTATTCCAAGCTTTAACAGGAATCGATTGGTCAACGACTGATTTCCAGCGGCTGGGGAGGGATGAAGAAGTGCGTACACCAACTGATCCGCAACCGTCAAACCTTCGTGATTAAGAGTCCTAATCCGGTCGCCGATTTATATGGCTACTGTGAAAAACAATGGCACTGTTGAGCCGCTTGAAAGCTTCATGTAATAG
The DNA here is from genome assembly GCF_003073215.2 of Triticum urartu. Classification (NCBI taxonomy): domain Eukaryota; kingdom Viridiplantae; phylum Streptophyta; class Magnoliopsida; order Poales; family Poaceae; genus Triticum; species Triticum urartu. Next base: position 673,355,361 of record NC_053023.1, read on the forward strand.
GATAGCTAAAACTTTGTTTATCTGCCATGCCATCGAGCATGCTTCATAGCCCGTTGTGACAATCTGTGCCGCCCTTCAGGATATATTTTATGCATAGTCTATGATGACTTGCCTTCCTGGCTACAAAAAACTTAAAAGTGTCTAGCGGTTTACTGCTAAACATGTCATAATATCCAAGAAGTATATAGTACTTGAGCTGAATAATCAAGTGTTTGTACAAAAGATAATGTACAGAACATACCTCATTGAGTGAGCAAACGTGTATACAACAAAGGTGTTTAACACCAACCCGATACGTTTGATAATCTCATCTTCATAATGCTGGTCTATCTATTAAACCGGACCGGTATACCTACCGGATTTTCTTCATAACACTGGTGATTTAGTCAAACCATACCAGGTCAGTGACCATCGGTTTATAACTGATCATGAGCCAACAGCCGGTGGTTGGAAAGCAAGCCGGATCAAGGATGCCGGTTTATCAAAAAATACTTATGATTGTCAACAAACAGAATTCAAATAGGAAAATATGCGAGGCTTTTTACGAGCTGCCAGGCTCCAAATCGAGGCTTTTCATGGGCTGCCAGGCCTCTGAGTTAAACCATTTAACAAAGCCTTTTAAGATGGGCCTACAATTAATCAATCACCGTTTTAACTATGACAAGTTCAGGGTCTTTAAAAGATTGACTTGTCAAACGTTCGATGGGTCATGCCAGGATTACCTGGATAGGAGTGGCTTACTTGATGAAGGCAGGTTAACCCGGGGTTTTAGGTGAATACACCAGGCTGCCAAGCCGTGGCTTGATAGCCAATTACGAGGGTCCTTTAAAACTCTTTGTTGCTTTGCAAAAAAGAGCCCCCAAGTAACTTTGTGAGCGATGCTCAGCGTGTGCCTATGTTTGAGTTTGTAAAGTGTACAATACTCTCTTTGGCTCCACAAAATTTTCCTTGTGTGGCTGAAATGCCTATCAAGAGGTGTAGCTGTGGTTCAAACATGACCAAGCCCCCTAGTGATTTTCTTTATCTTTATGCAGTTGCTAAATCCGGTTTAACAAAGACTCCGCTTTGACCGTTAACTTGTAAAAGCACACATATGATATAAGAAAGAATAGATACCCCGCTTATAACGGAGGCTCCGGTTTATTATATGGTATATACACTGTCATAAATATGTACAGGTGAAAAAGCATATGGCTTCAAGTATAGTAAGGCCGAAGGAGAGCTATGTTCCATGGCCGCTTTGTCTCCTCCTCCGATTGACGTGAGTCTTCATGCTCTCGAACATCAATGAGGTAGTAGGATCCGTTGTGCAGATTTTTGCTGACCACAAAGGGTCCTTCCCAAGGGGGGGATAACTTATGCATATTAGTCTGATCCTGGATGAGCCGGAGCACCAAATCACCTTCTTGAAAGGTTCTAGTTTTAACCCGGCGGCTGTGATAATGTCGGAGATCTTGTTGATAAATCGCCGAACGCGCTGCTGCAAGATCCCGCTCTTCATCCAACAGGTCCAGAGAATCCTGACGTGCCTTCTCATTATCAGCTTCAACATAAGCTGCCACACGGCGCGAATCGTGACGGATGTCACTAGGAAGAACCGCCTCTGCTCCATAAACCATGAAGAAAGGCGTGTAACCCGTACACCTATTGGGTGTGGTGTTGATGCTCCATAACACAGAAGGTAGCTCCTCGACCCAAAAACCCGGCGTCCGCTTTAAGGGAACCATAAGCCTTGGTTTGATACCCCGCAGAATTTCTTGATTTGCCTTTTCTGCTTGACCATTAGATTGGGGGTGAGCCACTGATGCTATATCAAGCCGGATATGCTCACGTTGACTGAATTCTTCCATCTCTCCTTTTGACAAGTTAGTGCCATTATCTATTATAATGCTATGTGGAAAGCCAAACCGGAATATCACCTTTTTGATGAATTGAATCGCTGTGGCTGCATCACATTTGCTGACTGGCTCTGCCTCTACCCATTTAGTGAATTTATCAACTGCTACTAACAGATGGGTCTTCTTGTCCTTGGAGCGCTTGAAGGGTCCAACCATATCCAGCCCCCAAGTGGCAAACGGCCACGTAATTGGAATCAACCGCAACTCTTGAGCCGGAACGTGCGCACGGCGGGCAAACTTTTGACATCCATCACATCTTTTGACTAAATCCTCCGCATCAGCATGCGCCGTCAACCAGTAAAAACCATGACGAAAAGCTTTAGCAACCAACGACTTTGAACCGGCGTGATGACCGCAATCCCCTTCATGAATTTCTCGCAAAATCTCACAACCTTCTTGAGGAGAAACACATCATTGAATCGCTCCTGAAACACTGTAACGATGTAACTCCCCGTTGAGTATGGTCATGGACTTGGAACACCGGATTATCTGTCGATCCAATGTTTCCTCAGCTGGTAACTCACCCCGGTTCATGTAATCCAGATATGGGATCGTCCAATCCGGTATGGCATGCAAAGCTGCCACCAATTGAGCCTCCGAATCAGGAACAACCAAATCTTCTTCGGTTGGTATTTTGACTGACGGATTGTGCAACACATCAAGAAAGAAATTGGGCGGAACCGGTTTTACGTTGGGAACCAAGACGACTTAAAGTGTCCACCGCTTCATTCTTCTGCCGGTCTATATGGTCCGCGTGATAACCTTTAAAGTGACCAGCCACTGTGTCCACCTCTCGCCGATATGCAGCCATGAGTGGGTCTTTAGAATCCCAAGTGCCAGACACTTGCTGAGCCACTAGAACTGAATCGCCGAAGCACTTAACCCGGCTCAAATTCATCTCTTTAGCCATTCGAAGACCGTGGAGTAAAGCCTCATATTCAGCTGCATTGTTAGTACAAGGGAACATTAAACGGAGGACATAACAAAACTTATCACCTCATGGGGAAGTTAATACGACTCTAGCCCCCGAACCCTCTAGCTGTCTGGACCCATCAAAATGAATAGTCCAATATGTATTATCTGGTTTCTCCTCAGGTGCCTGTAACTCCGTCCAATCGTTGATGAAATCTACGAGTGCCTGGGACTTGATCGCCGTGAGGGGTATATATCTGAGCCCGTGGGGTCCAAGCTCAATGGCCCACTTGGCAATCCGACTAGTTGCCTCTCTGTTTTGAATGATGTCACCCAGAGGAGCTGAACTGACTACTGTGATAGGATGGCCCTGAAAATAGTGTTTGAGCTTCCGGCTTGCCATAAACACCCCATACACCAGTTTCTGCCAATGCGGATACCTCTGTTTTGACTCAATGAGCACCTCACTGATATAATAAACCGGCCGTTGAACCGGATACTCTTTGCTAGGCTCTTTGCGCTCTACCACAATGGCTACGCTGACAGCCCGGGCATTAGCAGCCACATATAATAATAAGGGCTCTTTATCGATCGGTGCTGCCAGCACGGGTGGTTCCACGAGCTGTTTCTTCAGATCTTCAAACGCCTTATCAGCTGCTTCACTCCAGACAAAGTTATCCGTTTTCTTGAGCATCTGATATAAGGGAATGGCCTTCTCTCCAAGGCGGCTGATAAACCGGCTCAAGGCTGTAATCCGGCCGGCCAGACGTTGCACGTCGTTAATACACGCCGGTTTAGCCAAGGACGTAATCGCTGCGATCTTTTCCGGATTAGCCTCAATGCCTCTGTTTGAAACCAGAAAGCCTAAGAGCTTGCCTGCCGGGACACCGAAAACACACTTCTCCGGATTGAGCATCATCTCGTAGACCCGGAGATTGTCAAAAGTTTCCCGTAGATCATCTATCAAAGTCTCCTCCTTTCTGGATTTGACCACAATATCATCTACATATGCATGGACATTGCACCCAATTTGCTTATGAAGGCAATTCTGAACACATCGCTGGTAAGTTGCCTGGGCACTCATGAGTCCAAAGGGCATGGAAACATAGCAGAAGGCTCCAAAGGGAGTTATAAAGGCTGTCTTCTCCTGGTCCTTAACTGCCATTTTGATCTGATGATAACCAGAGTAAGCATCCAAAAAATACAAACGGTCACAACCCGCCGTAGCATCAATTATCTGATCAATGCGAGTGAGAGCAAAGGGGTCTGCAGGGCAAGCCTTGTTTAAATCTGTGTAGTCCACACACATGCGCCAAGTGCCATTTTTCTTAAGAACTAGCACCGGATTGGCTAACCACTCTGGATGAAAAACTTCAACAATAAACCCAGCAGCTAACAAACGGGCGACCTCTTCACCTGTAGCCTTGCGCCTTTCCTCGTTGAAGCGGCGGAGGAACTGTTGGACCGGTTTGAATTTCGGATCAATGTTGAGTGTGTGCTCAGTGAGTTCTCTCGGTACACCTGGCATGTCAGAAGGTTTCCATGCAAAGATGTCCCGATTCTCACGGATGAACTCGATGAGCGCGCTTTCCTATTTGGGATCCAGGTTAGCGCTGATGCTGAACTGTTTGGATGAATCGCCAGGGACAAAGTCAACCATCTTAGTGTCTGTAGCTGATTTGAACTTTAATGCTGGATCATGTTCCGTGGTTGGCTTTTTTAAGGAGGTCATGTCTGCCGAATCAACTTGCTCCTTATAGAATGTTAACTCCTCCGTGGCACAAACCGACTCAGCATAAGCCGCATCGCCTTCTTCATACTCCAAAGAAATATTTCTACTTCCATGTACTGTGATAGTCCCCTTATGACCTGGCATTTTAAGCTGCAGGTAAACATAACATGGCCTTGCCATAAACTTAGCATAAACCAGCCGCCCAAACAGAGCGTGGTACGGACTTTTGATCTTCACCACCTCAAATGTCACTGTTCTGACCTTGAATCGTAGTCATCTCCAAAAGCTACCTCCAAAGCTATCTTACCAACAGGATATGCAGAGTTACCAGGCACCACACCATGAAATACCGTATTCGATGGTTTAAGATCCTTATCTGTCAACCCCATACGGCGGAATGTATCATAATACAAAATATTGATACTACTTCCCCCATCCATGAGCACTTTAGTGAACTTGTATCCCCCAACTTGAGGGGCTACCACCAAGGCCAAATGACCTGGATTATCAACCCGGGGCGGGTGATCCTCTCTGCTCCACAAAATAGGTTGCTCCGACCAACGTATATACTAAGGTACTGCCGGCTCAACAGAGTTGACTACCCTTTTGTGAAGCTTCTGATCACGTTTGCACAAACTAGTAGTGAAGACATGATATTGCCCGCTGTTCAGCTGTTTGGGATTGCTCTGATAACCCGACTGCTGCTGCTGCTGACTCCCCTAATGGTTGTAACCTCCCTGGTTTCCTTGGTGTCCTTGATTGACGTGTCCGGTTTGATTGCCTAGAAACCCTGAACCGGAACCACCGCCTTCGTAACCCGGCCCGTGGAAACCTCCTCCTGAACCGCCGGGCGGGCCGTTGTCATATTGGAACATATTGGAATTCTTGAAATCCCGCATGATATAACAATCTTTCCAGAGATGTGATGTCGGTTTCTCCTTTGATCCATGCTTTGGACAGGGCTGATTTAACAAACGCTCCAAATGGTTGCCTGGACCTCCACCCCTCTAGGGCTGCTTGCCTTTACGGCGTTGGCCATTCTCCTGTGCGTTGGTATTTGCGACAAAGTCCAAACCACTGTCGGCCTTGCGCTTACCAGTGTTTCCATGGCCTGCCGGATTGTGTTGTTGGCCTTTGGCATTGCCGGTCTTCTTACCCTTCTCCGGTTTGTCCTCCTCTGAATCCGGATCCTTGGTATTATCTGAATTGGCGTATTTAACCAAAGCAGCCATGAGTGTTGACATGTCGTTGCAGTGACGTTTGAGCCTTCCCAACTTCTGTTTCAACGGTTTGAAACCGCAATTACCCTCTAACGTTAACACTGCGGTGTCTGCGTTGATACGATCTGACGAATGCAAAATCGCCGAGACCCGTTTGACCCAATGGGTCGTGGACTCCCCTTCCTCTTGGACACAAGCGGCCAGATCTACAATTGACATCGGCTGCTTACATGTATCCTTGAAGTTCTGGATAAACCGGTGCTTCAATTCGGCCCATGATCCAATAGAGTTGGTCGGCAAGCTCTTCAACCAAGTGCGAGCTGTTCCTTCCAACATCATGGTGAAATATTTAGCACACGCCTCTGGCTGCAAATCGGTGGTATAATTTGGTACCTTACGAGGTCCCTTGAAATCCTTGGGTAGTCGCACATTACGCAAAGCAGGAGATAAACACGGTACCCCTAAGGAACTGAACATCGCCCCTTTCTCCACGGAGGCAGTGGGGTGAACCGTAGTATGCTGTCGTGCCTCGTGTCGAGCTGCCAACCCGGCCTCTCGACGTGCGCGGCCATGATCCACAACATCTTGTGCATTAGCACCTCCCCAGCCGGGTTTTTCCCTCGTGGCAAATTTCGGCGGCGTGCACTACTGGACACGGCCGGTTCGTCTTCCACCTGTCTGCTACAACTCCGGCTTGGGTGGGGAGTGGAGTGAATCCTCTCACGGCTATGTGAATATGCTTGCTGTTGATTTAGTGCTGTCTGAAGGAGATCCCTGGCCCGATGTGCTTCCACTGACACTGGTGACTCGTCGTCGGTTGGGAGGGCCGCCAGGCGTGACGCAGCGGCCACAATGTTGTCCAGCGGGTTGGAATAATGCCCGGGCGGCGTTGATGGTACAATGTTGTTCTGGCAAGGCAGGTCCGTCGTGCGCGGCTGAACCGGCGCTCCTGCTCCCGGCGCCCCCGCCTGGTTTAGTGTGGGTTGGTTACCAGCTCCTGCGCCTGGCATGTTGAAAAGATTCTGTGGCTCATAAACCGACGGGAGACGTGATCGATACCTTCTTCTCATGACTTCTTCTGAAGCATTCTAATCCAGTCTAATCCGGTAAGCCTGTGCTTCCAACTCGACCCGCTCCGTAGCCATCCTGGCGTTCTCTGCTGCCAGGTCCGCCTTGGCCTGGGCTATCTGATCTTTCACCTTTGCAATCTCCGCATCGTGCTGATCCCTGCCTGCTGCGTCTACCTCCGCGGACATCAATGTTGCCAGAGCGTCGAACAAATCAGATAAGACTTGGGCCGGAGGTGGTGCCGAGCTTCCTGCCCCTACTGGTGTGGCCGTTGTTGAACCAGAGAGCATTGCTGTGACGGTATGTGAATGAGGCGCTGATTGTGTGCTGGCCATGAAGATGGCGGCCCGGTTTGGCAGACCGGGGGAATCCGGAATACTGTTGCCCTCGGATCCTCCCTCAATCCAGCCGTCCTGCAACTGGTAAAGCGATTCGGTTTCTCCAGAAGACTCGTCATCAAAGCAGACTACGGTTTCTCCTTCGGACACCGGTCCGTCCTCGTGCCCTGATCCATGGACGACACCTACGAAAACATGCCTTGCCTCGGGCTGAACCGGCGAAGGACTTGCATGCCGAGCCGTTTCGATGATGTCGGTGCAGATGTCCGGCTCGGGGGCCGGTTCCCCGATCTTGCCGATGAAGACGTGAATCCCACCAAAGGGGACCCGGTACCTGTATTCGATTGAATCGGCCTCGGGACCCCATCCTGCATTGTCGATGTAAAGCTTGCCGCGGCGACTCTTGGTCATCCGGCCCATAGCGTATCCCTTAAGTCCATCGAAGCTGCCCTTCAAGAACTCGAAACCATCGTGCGATAGCCCCACGGTGGGCGCCAACTGTCGTGGGTTTGTCACGACAGATGTCCTCGTGAAAGGACTTAGTTGTGGAGCCATCGCAACGGGTTAGCTTAAAGGGGTTAAACCGGACAAGGGGACACGGGAGTTTATACTAGTTCGGCCCCTTCGATGAAGGTAAAAGCCTACGTCTAGTTGTGATTGGTATTGCTAGGGTTTCGAAGGCCAGGGAGCAAATCCGCTTTGTCTGGCTTTCGAGTTGTTGTTGTCTGTCCCTAAACCGTGGCCGGATCGTCCCTTTATATACATAGGTTGGCGCCCGCCGGGCTACAGAGTCCCGAAGCCGGTTTATAAACGTATCCGGTTCGGCCTCTCTCTTTCTATCTTACTATACAAGTTACATGACTAGGCCGGTTTACATTTACATATTGTAACTCGCCTTTGGACCCTCCGTAAAGCGCTAGCATCTTTACGTCTTCATGGGCTTCTAATCTTCAAGGAGTCAACCCGGCTACATAAGGCCGGTTTACCTCCAGTAGTAATATCCCCAACAAGTAGTGTTGATTACTCCTTGTAGTTGATGCTAGTCGGTTTATTTGGTGGAAGATCATATGTTCAGATCCTATATGCATATTAATACCCCTCTGATTATGAACATGAATATGCTTTGTGAGTAGTTACGTTTGTTCTTGAGGACATGGGAGAAGTCTTGCTATTAGTAGTCATGTGAATTTGGTATTCGTTTGATATTTTGATGAGATGTATGTTGTATCTCCTCTAGTGGTGTTACGTGAACATCGACTACATGACACCTCACCATTATTTGGGCCTAGAGGAAGGCATTGGGAAGTAATAAGTAGATTATGGGTTGCTAGAGTGACAGAAGCTTAAACCCTAGTTTATGCGTTGCTTCGTAAGGGGCTGATTTGGATCAATATGTTTCATGCTATGGTTAGGTTTACCTTGATACTTCTTTTGTAGTTGAGGATGCTTGCAATAGGAGTTAATCATAAGTGGGATGCTTGTCCAAGTAAGGACAGCACCCAAGCACCGGTCCACCCACATATCAAATTATCAAAGTACCGAACGCGAATCATATGAACGGGATGAAAACAAGCTTGACGATAATTCCCATGTGTCCTCGGGAGCGCTTTCTTCTATAGAAGAGTTTGTCTAGGCTTGTCCTTTGCTACAAAAAGGATTGGGCCACCTTGCTTCACTTTATTTACTTTTGTTACTTGTTGCTCATTACAAATTATCTTATCACAAAACTATCTATTACCTATAATTTCAGTGCTTGCAGAGAATACCTTGCTGAAAACCGCTTATCATTTCCTTCTGCTCCTCGTTGGGTTCGACACTCTTACTTATCGAAAGAACTACAATAGATCCCCTATACTTGTGGGTCATCAAGACTCTTTTCTGGCGCCGTTGTCGGGGAGTGAAGCACCTTTGGTAGGTGAATTTGTTAAGTAAAAATATATCTAGTGTGCTGAAATTACTGTCACTTATTACTATGGAAAGTAATCCTCTGAGGGGCTTTTTCGGGGTATCTTCACCCCGACCAGTAGAGCAAAGAGTTGCTCCTCAACCTACTGAACCTACTGAAAATGAAAATGTCTACTTTGAAATTCCTTCGGGTATGATAGAAAAACTGCTAGCTAATCCTTTTGCAGGAGATGGAACATTACATCCTGATGAGCACCTAATATATGTGGATGAAGTTTGTGGATTATTTAAGCTTGCAGGTATGCCCGATGATGTTATCAAGAAGAAGGTCTTCCCTCTATCTTTTAAGGAAGATGCATTGACATGGTATAGGCTATGTGATGATATGAGATCATGGAACTACAAACGATTGAAATTGGAATTTCATCAGAAGTTTTATCCTATGCATCTTGTTCATCGTGATCGCAATTATATATATAATTTCTGGCCTCGCGAAGGAGAAAGCATCGCTCAAGCTTGAGGGAGGCTTAAATCAATGTTATATTCATGCCCCAATCATGAGCTCTCAAGAGAAATGATTATCCAAAAAAATTATGCTCGGCTTTCTGATAACAATCGCACCATGCTCGATCCTTCTTGTGTTGGCTCTTTTATGATGAAGACTATTGAATTCAAATGGGATTTATTGGAAAGAATTAAACGCAACTCTGAAGATTGGGATCTCAACGAAGGTAAGGAGTCAGGTATGACACCTAAGTTTGATTGTGTTAAATCTTTTATTGATACTGATGTTTTCCGTAAATTTAGCACTAAATATGGACTTGACTCTGAGATAGTAGCTTCTTTCTGTGAATATTTTGCTACTCATGTTGATCTCCCTAAGGATAAGTGGTTTAAATATCATCCTCCCATAGAAGTAAAAGTAGCTGCACTATTAAAGTTGAAGAAAAGACTATCACTTATAATGATCCTATTATTCCTACTGCTTATGTTGAGAAACCACCTTTTCCTGTTAGGATAAAAGATAATGCTAAAGCTTCAACTGTTGTTTGTAAAAGCAGTATTAGAACCTATACACCTCCTGAGCAAGTTAAAGTTGAACCTAATATTGCTATTGTTAAGGATCTCTTGGCTGATAATATTCATGGGCATGTTATTTATTTCTGTGATGAAACTGCTAGAATTGCTAAACCTTGTGCTAAAGATAAACATAGACCTGTGGTAGGCATGCCTGTTATTTCTGTTAAAATAGGAGATCATTGTTATCATGGCTTGTGTGATATGGGTGCTAGTCCTAGTGCAATACCTATTGACTTATACAAAGAAATTATGCATGATATTGCACCTGCTGAGTTCGAAGATGTCACAATTAAACTTGCCAATAGAGATACTATTTCACCAATTGGGATTGTTAGAGATGTTGAAGTCTTGTGTGGTTAAACTAAATATCCTACTGATTTTCTTGTTCTTGGTTCCCCACAAGATAGCTTTTGTCCCATTATATTTGGTAGACCCTTCTTAAACATTGTTAATGCTAGGATAGACTGCGAAAAGGATGTTGTTACTATTGGTTTAGGTGATATGTCTCATGAGTTCAACTTTTCTAAATTTTGTAGAAAACACTGTGAAGAGGAATTGCCTAGTAAAGATGAAATTATTGGTCTTGCTTCTATTGCCGTACCTCCTAGTGATCCTTTAGAACAATATTTGCTAGACCATGAAAATGATATGTTTATGAAAGAAAGAAGGGAAATAGATGAAGTGTTCTTTAAACAGAGACCTATTCTGAAACACAATTTGCCTGTTGAAATCTTAGGGGATCCTCCTCCACCCAAGGGTGATCCCGTGTTTGAGCTTAAACCATTGCCTGATACTCTTAAATATGCTTATCTTGATGAAAATAAGATATATCCTGTTATTATTAGTGCTAACCTTTCAGAGAAGGAGGAAGAACATTATTGAAAACTCTGAAGAAGCACCGTGCTGCTATTTTTTTTAGGAAAGGCCATCATGGCTAGATTTATTGATTATGGATAATGTTTACATCGTCCACGAGCTCCCTAACCAGAATATCAGGAGGCTCATGCAACCAAACACAAGAAACCTTATTACAATAACTGAAGTTTGCTAGCACATGAGCTGCACGGTTACAAGAACGTAAGCAGTGCTTGTAGATGACCTTCCCGATCGATGTACTTAAGTCCACACATTCTGCAAAGAGCGCTGCCGCTTCATCCCACCATCTTGTTTGACCCGAACAGAAATTGATAACTTGTAAAGAGTCAGATTCCGCCTCCAGACAGCTAAATCCCAGTGAATTAGCAAATACCAATCCATCCCTCATTGCCATGGCTTCTGATGTAATCGCATCTACTGCCACCAGGAGGAACTTGCATTGGGCCGCAATAAAACTTCCCCTTCCAGCTCGTAGGACCACCGAGGTCGCACCCAACCCTTCATCTGAGAAGAAAGCGGCATCAACATTCATTTTAACGGAACCTGGGTTCGGTTTTTTCCATTTCGCTTCAGGCACGCTCAAGGGACCTGCATGTATTGTTGCAAAGTTACGTATTATAGAGAGGACCGACACAGGCCATCTCCATGTTGGCGGAACCTGTTCATTATGAGTAATCTGCCTCCTTATCCACCACAGATACCATGCCCCCACCATCAGACCTTGCTTAAACTCGGCATTAGGGTGTATGGATAGTTGATTCTCCGGTAGAGATAGAATGTGTTCAACAATAACAGACCCCGACCAATCAACCATAGCTGAGTGTTCGATGACATCCATCATACCCAGTCGCCTCCACATCTCCTTTGCATTAGTGCACAAGAACAGAAGGTGTTTAAGATCCTCCGCACCCTGATGACAAATCGGACAGGCCCCATCCGATCCTACATGCTGGTTCATTAGGATTGATTTTAGTGGGACGATCCCTCACAATATTCTCCAACCAAAGATTTGAACTTTACGTGGCACCTGTATTTCCATAGAGTATTCCAAATATCCAAGGGTGCGGATCCAGACGGGCTCTCTACCCTGTTTGCATGCTCCCTAAAAGTATGATTCCACTGAAGGTGGTAGGCCGTTTTGACAGAGAAAATCCCTGTTCGGTTAGGTTGCCAAGCAATGAAATCTTCGAAGGCTTGCGGGTATATTGGGATTTGCATAATCCTCCGTACATCCACTGCCCAAAATATATCTCTTAGTAACTCCTCATCCCAAGTTCCAGACAACGGATCCATCAAGTCACAAACTCTTTTCAGAAGCGTTTGGTTACGAGGGGTGATCACTTTCCTGTCTGCGTTGGTAGGGATCCATGGGTTGTTCCAGATATTCACATGTTCTCCCGTACCAATTCTCCAAATATATCATCTTTTAAATGTTTCTAATCCTTTCAGTATGCTTTGCCAAGTGAAGGAAGACCCGTTTTTCGGGGTAGCTTCTAAGATACTTCCATTAGGGAAGTATTTAGCTTTCAACACACGGGCCACTAGGGACTCCGGCTTTGTTACAATCCTCCAACACTGCTTTGCAAGCATTCTTAAGTTAAAAAAGTATAGATCTCGAAATCCCATTCCACCTTCACTTTTGGGGATGCAAAGCTTCCACCATGCCATCCAATGCATCCTCTTGTGATCCTCATCGTCCCCCACCAAAACTGAGCTATGATATCTGTAATCTCTTTATAAATCCCCTTTGGGATACAGAAAACTGACATAGCAAAAACTGGGATAGCTTGTGCAACAGCTTTCAGTAAAATCTCTTTGCCCCCAACCGAAAGTTGTTTTTTTATCCTTTCAACAAAATGCCTGAAACAATCACTCTTATTTGCCCCCACAATAGCTGGAAGACCTAGATATATGTCTGACAAGGCTTCTGTATCAATATGAAGTATTTGACCAATTTCTGCTTTTGTTACCTCACTGGTATTAGGGCTGAAATATATGCTTGATTTAGCCAGGCTCACCATCTGTCCAGAACTTGCACAATAGGCATCCAGAACTTGCTGTAAGGAAGTTGCATTTAACACATCTGCTCTCATGAGTATTAGTGAATCATCAGCAAATAAAAGGTGTGATACTGATGGTGCATTTCTACACACACTAATCCCATCCATGCCACCAACTTCTTCATACTGCAACATGCTGGATAATCCTTCTGCACATATAAGAAACAAATAGGGAGTAAGGGGATCCCCTTGTCTAGTCCCCCTTGAGGGTATAAATATTTCAGTTTCTTGAGAATTTATCCTCCCCTTGTATCTTACCGAAGAGACACACGCCATGATCATATCTATCCATTGTGTGTTAAACCCCAGTTTCTCCATCATTCTCCTGAGAAAGATCCATTCCACTCGATCATAGGCCTTATGCATATCTAACTTGACTGTGCATAGACCAGCCGCCCCTACCCTCTTATTCTTGATTTTATGAACACATTCATAGGCAATCAAAACATTATCTGTGATAAGTCTCCCAGGAACAAAAGCACTCTGAGAAGGTGATATGATCTCAGGTAGGATACCCTTCAGTCTACCAGCCAACATCTTGGAAATGATTTTATAAAGCACATTGCATAAGCTTATAGGTCTATATTGTGTGATTTGTTCAGGAGAATCAACTTTGGGAATTAGCACAATAGATGTATCATTCCATTCCTCTGGAATCTGCCTTCTGTTAATAGCAAACAGAACTTCTTGGGTTATCTCATCTCCTAATATGCCCCAATATTTTTGAATAAAATGGCATGAAGGCCATCCGGCCCGGGGGCTTTAAGATCCCCAATACTAAACACAGCTTTTCGCACATCATCAGCAGTATAAGGGGCCATTAACATATCATTCATTTGATCTGTCACTTTAGTTTGCACTTTATTTATGACAGCAGGGTCTACATAATTAACCTCGGATGTAAACAGGTTACTAAAGTAGCCTTTTATATGTGGCTTTAGGGCGTCCATACCTTCCAGAATATTTCCATTCTCCTCCTTCAGCTTTTTAATCATATTCTTTTTACGCCTAGCACTTGCATAGGCTTGGAAGAACCCCATGTTGCGGTCTCCATGTTTCATCCATCCCGCTCTTGATCGCTGCATGTAATGAATTTCTTCTAACTCAAGCAAGAATTCAATAAGCTCTGAGATCTCCTTCCTTTTCTCCTCACTGGCTTCATCCATTGGACCAGTCATAACTTCCTCAAGCTCTCTTTGCGCTTTCCGAAGTCTTTTCTTTGGTTTCTTCAGCACCCTTTGATCCCAATCATGAAACGAGGCATGCATGCTGTTTAGTTTCTCCTGGATGGTTGTGAGGTTCGGATTCAAATTTGCTGCATGCCATGCCTCTTGTACTAGCTCCGGAAAATCTCTTTCCCTTATCCATCTCGCTTCAAAGCGCTTTGTACGTTCTCCACCATCGTGTGCTGGAGCATAGTACTCTGTATCAACCAAAATTGGACGGTGGTACGAGTGATTGTATAACATGTTTTGCAGTGCCGCCGATGGGTATATAGCTTCCCAAGCGGCGTTGATTAGCCCTCTGTCCAACCTCTCCCTGATTCCACCCCTCTACCATGTGAACCGATCGCCTATATAACCCATGTCCCGCAATTCACAGTCGTCAATCGCCGACTGGAAGGCCTGCATGTACTGCGACGGTCTCGGGTTTCCTCCTTCCTTTTCAGACAAGAATTGAATTTCATTCAGGTCCCCAATCAGTAGCCACGGCATATTGTTGTTTTGGTGCAAACGGCGCATTCTCTCCCATGTTTTATATTTGTGCGCCCACCTGAATTCACCATACATCCCCGTGCACCTCCACACTGAATGTCTTTCATCCTCCACTTGTACATCAATGAACATTGGGTCTAAATTTAGTGGAAGAATCTTTATTTCCTTTTTCCATAGCATCACCAAACCTCCCTTCCTACTATCACCAGGACAAACTATTTTATGATCCATTTTTAGTCTTCTCCTCAAACATTCAGCCGGATAGCTTTCTAGGTGTGTCTCCGACAAAAACATCACATCTGGGCTACAACTTCGCTGGACGTCCAGCAAAGCACGAACTGCCGGGGCGTTCCCAAGCCCCCGACAGTTCCGACTTAATAGTTTCATTGCACCCGGCGGTCCCCTTCGAAAGGGGCCGCCGATCTCTCATAATCTGTTTCTTGCTCTATCTCCTCTACGTTGCTCAGCACTTCTCCATTCAATCCTTTGAGCTTCTTCCTGTTGGCATTCTTTTGGGGGGTAGTTTCTTGGTTCTCTGAGCAGCTCGGTTCTTCATCCTCTCCTTCATAGCGATGTATTAAGTTTGATACGATCGATTTCGCAGTTTTGCCCGCCGGTACCATGGCTAAGTTTTCTGCCCCTGCTGCAGTCGAATCCTCTGTTGTTCTCTTTCCAAAACAGATTCCCGCCCCTACTGTGTTCTCAACATGTTCCAATCCTCTGGCATTACTTGCCTGGTGTATTGCCAACGATTGACCCGTTTCTACAGCCTTCATCACTCTCACATCCTGACTCGGGATGGTGGTGCTTGGGTTTAGCATATTCTCATCCTCATCCCTTGCACTCCTCATTGTCCTTTGGCCCGCTGCATTAAATCTGCAACTCCCCTGGTTTGTGGGATTCGGATCCATCTGCATATTGCGGCCTCTGCCTCTGCCAAGTCCTCTCCCGACTCCTCTTCCTCCTTCCTCCGTCTCATCATCACCCCTATTTGTGCTTCTACTTGTGCCTCCTCGGCCTCCACGACCTCCTCCTCTTCCCCTCCTTGAAGCTAACATAAAAGGGCCCCATTCAAATTTTGTTATGTCATGCTCTCCTGTACCACATTCCTCATACCAGTGCCCCATGAACCCACATGCATGGCAGAAGGTTGGAAGTTCTTCAAACTTAATAAGATATTTCTCAGTCTCCCCTGCTCTAGTTATTCCAACCGCCCTGGTAAGCCTTTTATTAACATCCAGTTTCACCCTGGCCCGAATGAACTCACCTACGAATCCATTGGGTAGTGTCACTTGTACCTCCTGAATTTCACCAATTCTGCTGGCCAAGCTTCTCAACGCCGCTGGGCTCCTCAGGACACCATCAGGCAGTTTATGAATCTGACACCACGTCTCCAGTTTATCTAGTTTCACCTTCTCCGGGTTAGCAAACCCATCATACTCCGTCAATAGCAGCGCCGAGCCCTTAAAATCCCATGGCCCTTGATGCATCGCTTTATTCCAGTCTCCAAGGCAGTTGAATTGAATTGAAAACAGATTTGTATTGATTCTCCTCCAAACCACCTGATGCGCTGCATTCCAGGCTGCCTTCATGTCCGCAATCAACGCGCTCTGACTGAAGCTTTTTGTTGTCAATAGCCGCCCTAGGGCTAGACACTTTGGCTTAATTTCCTCAACGTCGGCTTCATCTTCCCAGACTAGATCATCCACCTCCTCATCCTGGAGGTTCAATCTTTCCAGCAGTGTTGCCTCTTCTTCAAGGCTCCGATGTCCTGATCCACTCCCAGAACCAATCCCCGCCATGGCTGGGAAACTCCAACCTTAAAGCCCTAACTGCGTGCACCCAAACACCCAGGAGCCAACCCTAGGGACGGGAGGAGGCAGGCAGCAGGTTAGCAGGCACGGACTCGCCGGATCACACCCGACGACAATGGTAACTCTCAGCGGCGGCGCCCCGGAGGACTAGAAAACCCTAGTCGTGAGACCTAGGGGAAAAAACTCTCAAGGACGTACATCAAGTTGATTGGACTAGCACCGTGCTGCTATTGGATATACTCTTTATGATCTTAAGGGCATTAGTCCCACTCTATGTCAACACAAAATAACTTTGGAGAAAGATGCCAAACCAGTTATTGATCATCAGCGACGGCTGAATCCTAAGATGAAAGAAGTGGTAAGAAAAGAAATACTAAAGCTCCATTGCTGATAGTCAGTGGGTAAGTCCTGTCCATTGTGTTCCTAAGAATGGAGGTATTACTGTCGTTCCAAATGATAAAGATGAATTAATTCCGCAAAGAATTATTATAGGTTATAGGATGGTAATTGATTTCCGCAAATTAAATAAGGCTACTAAAAAAGATCATTACCCCTTACCTTTCATTGATCAAATGCTAGAAAGATTATCCAAACATACACATTTTTGCTTTCTAGATGGTTATTCTGGTTTCTCTCAAATACCTGTGTCAGCTGATGATCAATCAAAGACCACTTTTACTTGCCCTTTCGGTACTTTTGCTTATAGACGTATGCCTTTTGGTTTATGTAATGCACCTGCTACCTTTCAAAGATGCATGATGGCTATATTCTCTGACTTTTGTGAAAAGATTTGTGACGTTTTCATGGACGATTTCTCCGTTTATGGATCCTCTTTTGATGATTTCTTAAGCAACCTTGATCGAGTTTTGCAGAGATGTGAAGAAACTAACCTTGTCTTGAATTGGGAGAAATGCCACTTTATGGTTAATGAAGGTATTGTGTTGGGGCATAAAATTTCTGAAAGGGGCATTGAAGTTGATAAAACTAAAGTTGATGCTATTGAAAAGATGTCGTGTCCCAAGGACATCAAAGGTATAAGAAGTTTCCTTGGTCATGCCGACTTTTATAGGAGGTTCATTAAGGACTTCACAAAAATTTCTCGGCCTCTGACTAATTTATTACAAAAATATATACCGTTTGTCTTTGATGATGATTGTGTAGAAGCATTTGAAATACTTAAGAAAGCATTGATCTCTACACCTATTGTTCAGCCACCTGATTGGAATTTACCTTTTGAAATTATGTGTGATGCTAGTGATTATGCTGTAGGTGTTGTTCTAGGGCAAAGAGTTGATAAGAAATTAAATGTTATTCAATATGCTAGTAAAACTCTAGACAATTCCCAGAGAAATTATGCTACTACTGAAAAAGAATTCTTAGCAGCTGTATTTGCTTTTGATAAATTCAGACCTTATATTGTTGATTCTAAAGTAACTATTCACATGAATCATGCTGCTATTAAATATCTTATGGAAAAGAAAGATGCTAAACCTAGACTTATTAGATGGGTTCTCTTGCTACAAGAATTTGATTTGCATATTATTGATAGAAAGGGAGCTGAGAACCCCGTTGCAGATAACTTGTCTAGGTTAGAAAATGTTCTTGATGACCCACTACCTATTGATGATAGCTTTCCTGATGAACAATTAAATATCATAAACGCTTCTCATACTGCTCCATGGTATGCTGATTATGGTAATTACATTGTTGCTAAATTTATACCACCTAGTTTCACATACCAGCAAAAGAAAAAGTTTTTCTATAATTTAAGACATTACTTTTGGGATGACCCACATCTCTATAAAGAAGGAGTAGATGGTGTTATTAGACGTTGTGTACCTGAGCATGAACAAGAACAGATCCTACGCAAGTGTCACCCCGAAGCTTATAGAGGACACCACGCTGGAGATAGAACTGCACATAAGGTATTGCAATCCGGTTTTTATTGGCCTACTCTCTTCAAGGATGCCCGTAAGTTTGTCTTATCTTGTGATGAATGTCAAAGAATTGGTAATATTAGTAGACGTCAAGAAATGCCTACGAATTATTCACTTGTTATTGAACCGTTTGATGTTTGGGGCTTTGATTATATGTGACCTTTTCCTGCCTCTAATGGGTATACACATATTTTAGTTGCTATTGATTACGTTACTAAGTGGTAGAAGCTATTCCAACTAGTAGTGCTGATCATAACACCTCTATTAAGATGCTTAAAGAAGTTATTTTTCCGAGGTTTAGGGTCCCTAGATATTTAATGACTGATGGTGGTTCACATTTTATTCATGGTGCTTTCCATAAAATGCTTGCAAAGTATGATGTCAATCATAGAATTGCATCTCCTTATCACCCACAGTCTAGTGGTCAAGTAGAATTGAGTAATAGAGAACTCAAATTAATTTTGCAAAAGGCTGTTAATAGATCTAGAAAGAATTGGTCCAAGAAACTTGATGATGCATTATGGGCCTATAGAACTGCATATAAAAATCCTATGGGTATGTCTCCGTATAAAATGGTTTATGGAAAAGCATGTCACTTACCTCTCGAACTAGAACATAAGGCTTATTGGGCTATTAAAGAGCTCAATTATGATTTCAAACTTGTCGGTGAGAAGATGTTATTTGACATTATCTCACTTGATGAATGGAGAACCCAAGCCTATGAGAATGCCAAATTGTTTAAAGAAAAAGTTAAAAGATGGCATGACAAAAGGATACAAAAGCGTGAGTTTAATGTAGGTGATTATGTATTGCTATAAAACTCTCGTTTAAGATTTTTTGCAGGAAAACTTCTCTCTAAATGGGAAGGTCCTTACGTTATCGAGGAGGTCTATCGTTCCGGTGCCATGAAAATCAACAACTTCGAAGGCACAAATCTGAAGGTGGTGAACGGTCAAAGAATCAAACATTATATCTCAGGTAATCCTATAAATGTTGAAACTAATGTTATTGAAACCGTAACCCCATAGGAATACATAAGGGACACTTTCCGTAACGTTTCAGACTCCGAAAAGGAATAGGTATGTTGTACGGTATGTAAACTGACTCCAAAATAGTTCTAATGGCAATTTTTTCTCCGTTTTGGAATATTTATAAAAATAGAAAAATAAGAAGCAGTCCAGGAAGGACACGAGGGCTCCACGAGGGTGGAGGGCGCGCCCTACGCCCTGGGCGCCCTCTGCCTCGTCGGCACCTCGTGCGCTGATACATCTCCAACGTATCTATAATTTTTGATTGCTCCATGCTATATTATCTACTGTTTTTGGCAATATTGAGCTTTATTATCCACTTTTATATTATTTTTGGTACTAACCTATTAACCGGAGGCCCAGCCCAGATGTGCTGTTTTATGCCTATTTCAGTGTTTTAAAGAAAAGGAATATCAAACGGAGTCGAAACGGAATGAAATCAACTGGAGAAGTTAATTTTGGAAGGAAACACACCTGATGGACTTGGACCCCACGTCATAAGATACGGGAGCTGCCCACGAGGGTGGGGGCGCCCCCCTAGGGCGCGCCCCCTGCCTCATGGGGCCCCCGTGGCTCCCCTGACGTGCTTCTTCTGCCTATATAATTCCATATACCCTAAAACTTCTAGAACGCACAATAGATCGGGAGTTTCGTCGCCAGAAGCCTCCGTAGCCACCGAAAGCCAATCTAGACCCGTTCCGGCACCCTGCCGGAGGGGGCAATCCTTCTCCGGTGGCTATCTTCATCATCCCGGTGCTTTCCATGACAAGGATGGAGTAGTTCTCCCTCGGGGCTGAGGGTATGTACCAGTAGCTATGTGTTTAATCTCTCTCTCTCTCTCTCGTGTTCTTGATTTGGCACGATCTTGATGTATCATGAGCTTTGCTATTATAGTTGGATCTTATGTTTCTCCTCCCCCTCTTCTCTTTTGTAATGAATTGAGTTTTCCCCTTGAAGTAATCTTATCGGATTGAGTCTTTAAAGACTTGAGAACACTTGATGTATGTCTTGTCGTGGATATCTGTGGTGACAATGGGATACCACGTGCCACTTGATGTATGTTTTGGTGACCAACTTGCGGGTTCCGCCCATGAACCTATGCATAGGGGTTGGCACACGTTTTCATCGTGATTCTCCGGTAGAAACTTTGGGGCACTCTTTGAGGTCCTTTGTGTTAGGTGAATAGATGAATCTGTGATTGTGTGATGCATATCATATAATCATACCCACGGATACTTGAGGTGACATTGGAGTATCTAGGTGACATTAGGGTTTTGGTTGATGTGTGTCTTAAGGTGTTATTCTAGTACGAACTCTAGGGCTGTTTGTGACACTTATAGGAATAGCCCAACGGATTGATTGGAAAGAATAACTTTGAGGTGGTTTCGTACCCTACCATAATCTCTTCGTTCCTTCTCTGGTATTAGTGACTTTGGAGTGACTCTTTGTTGCATGTTGAGGGATAGTTATGTGATCCAATTATGATATTATTGTTGAGGTAACTGACACTAGCGAAAGTATGAACCCTAGGCCTTGTTTCCTAGCATTGCAATACCGTTTACGCTCACTTTTATCACTAGCTACCTTGCTGTTTTTATTATTTCAGATTACAAAAACCTTTATCTACTATCGATATACCACTTGTATCACCATCTCTTCGCCGAACTAGTGCACCTATACAATTTACCATTGTATTGGGTGTGTTGGGGACACAAGAGACTCTTTGTTATTTGGTTGCAGGGTTGATTGAGAGAGACCATCTTCATCCTACGCCTCCTACGGATTGATAAACCTTAGGTCATCCACTTGAGGGAAATTTGCTACTGTCCTACAAACCTCTGCATTTGGAGGCCCAACAACGTCTACAAGAAGAAGGTTGTGTAGTAGACATCAAGCTCTTTTCTGGCGCCGTTGCTGGGGAGGTGAGTGCATGAAGCTATATCTTTAGATCTTGCAATCGAGTCTTTTAGTTTCTTGTTTTATCACTAGTTTAGTTTATAAAAGAAAATTGCAAAAAATGGAATTGAGTTTGTCTCATACGCTTCACCATTTTAATATCTTTCGTGAGTATGATGGAAAGGATAATTGTGCTCAAGTACTAGAAGAAGAAATCTATAAAATGTTTGGCACTAAATATTTGAATGATGAGCATGATTGCAATGTTGTTAGTTTGAATTCCTTGAATATCCATGATGCTAATGATATGCAAAGCCACAAGCTTGGGGAAGCTATGTTTGATGAAGACGATATTTTTTGTCCCCCAAGCTTCGATGAGCAAATTTACTATGATGAAAGCATGCCTCCTATCTATGATGATTATTGTGATGACACATACGCTTTAAAGAATAATTATAACCATGAAACTTGTCATCTTGATCTTAATTTTCATTCACATGATCGTTATTTTGTTGAGTTTGCTCCCACTATTATTCATGAGAAGAATTTTGCTTATGTGGAGAGTAGTAAATTTTCTATGCTTGTAGATCATGAAAAGAATGCTTTAGGTGCTGGTTATATTGTTGAATTCATTCATGATGCTACTGAAAATTATTATGAGGGAGGAATATATGCTTGTAGGAATTGCAATAATATCAAGTTTCCTCTCTATGTGCTTAAAGTTTTGAAGTTATGCTTGTTTTGCTTTCCTATGCAAGTTGATTATTGTTCCCATAAGTTGTTTTCTCACAAAATCCCTATGCTTAGGAAGTATTTTAGACTTAATGTGCTAGTCATATTCCTTATGATGCTCTCTTTACGTTTCAATTCTTATCCTTTATGTGAGCATCATTGAAATCATCATGCCTAGCTAGGGGCGTTAAACGATAGCGCTTGTTGGGAGGAAACCCAATTTTATTTTTATTCCTTGATTTTTGTTCCTGTTTAGTAATAAATAATTCATATAGCCTCTGTTTAGATGTGGTTTTATGCTTTTAATTAGTGTTTGTGCCAAGTAGAACCTTTGGGAAGACTTGGGGAAAGTCTTGTTGACCATGCTGTCAAAAACAGAAACTTTAGTGCTCACGAGAACTACTGCCATTTTTATTTGGAGAGTGAAATTTAGTTAATTCTTTTTGAAGATGATTAATAGATAAATTACTTAGGTCCAGAAATTTATTTGAGAATTTTATGAGTTCCATAAGTATACGTTTGATCCGGATTACTACAGACTATTCTGTTTTTGACAGATTCTGTTTTTCATGTGTTGTTTACTTATTTTGATGAATCTATGGCTAGTAAAATAGTTTATAAACCATAGAGAAGTTGGAATAAAGTAGGTTTAATACCAATATAAATAAAGAATGAGTTCATTACAGTACCTTGAAGTGGTGTTTTGCTTTCTTATACTAACGGAGCTTACGAGTTTTCTGTTAAGTTTTGTGTTGTGAAGTTTACAAGTTTTGGGTAAGGATTCGATGGACTATGGAATAAGGAGTGGAAAGAGCCTAATATTGGGGATTCCCAAGTCACCCCAAGGTAATATTCAAGGATAGCCAAGAGCCTAAGCTTGGGGATGCCCCGGAAGGCATCCCCTCTTTCGTCTTCGTTCATCGGTAACTTTACTTGGAGCTATATTTTTATTCGTCACATGATATGTGTTTTTCTTGGAGAGTCAATTTATTTTGTTAGGATTTGATTTCTGTTATTTATAAAAAAATTTTGCATCTTTTATTTCAATAAAAGTGGCATTGATAGCCTTTACTATGCCTATGTTACAAGTATACATGTTGCTGTTTGAAAACAGAAAGTTTACCGCTGTTGCAATAATTCCCTAGAAAAATCAGAATGTGATAAAATGTTTAAACCTTTTGAATATTAAGCTCTGATAAATTTACTACAGTGGGAATTTTCTTTCATAATTTTTGGAGCTAGGGAAGTATGGATGTTGCAGCATTCTTTACAGACTGTCCTGTTTAGGCAGATTGCTGTTATGTTTGCATTGTTTGCATATGTTTGCTTCTTTAATGATTCTATTTGAGGATAGGAATATTAAATATGCAGAGGCATTTAGTATGCAGTGTTGAATAATAATTTTAGTGATTTGCTACAGTAGAGTATGATAAGGTTTTGGCAATGGTTTATACTAACTTATCTCACGAGTCCTTGTTGAGTTTTGTGTGGATGAAGCTTTTGAGATTTAGGGAGACCGTGATATGAGAGGAATTAAGGAGACACAAAAGCTCAAGATTGGGGATACCCAAGGCACCCCAAGATAATATTTCAAGAAGTCTCAAGCATCTAAGCTTGGGGATGCCTCGGTTGGCATCCCACCTTTCTTCTTCAACAACTATCGGTTAGTATCGGTTGATCCTAAGTTTTTGCTTCTTCACATGATGTTTGCCATTCTTAGAATGTCATCTTATTTTTGTTTTGCTTTCTGTTTGAATAGAATACCAAGATCTGAAATTAATAAATGTTATAGAGTCTTCACATAGTTGCATAATTATTCGACTACTCATTGATCTTCACTTATATCTTTCGGAGTAGTTTGTTGTTTGCTCTAGTGCTTCACTTATATCTTTTAGAGCATGGTCATAGTTTTATTTTGAAGAAATAGATGAACTCTCATGCTTCACTTAGATTATTTTGAGAGTCTTAAATAGCATGGTAATTTGCTTAAAATCCTAATATGCTAGGTATTCAATAATAATAAAATTCTCTTATGAGTGTGTTGAATATTAAGAGAAGTTTGATACTTGATGATTGTTTTGAGATATGAGGATGGTGATATTAGAGTCATGCTAGTTGAGTAGTTGTGAATTTGAGAGATACTTGTGTTGAAGTTTGTGATTCCCGTAGCATGCGTGTATGGTGAACCGTTATGTGATGAAGTCGGAGCATGATTTATTTATTGATTGCCTTCCTTATGAGTGGCGGTCGGGGACGAGCGATGGTCTTTTCCTACCAATCTATCTCCCAGGAGCATGCGCGTAGTACTTTGTTTCGATAACTAATAGATTTCGCAATAAGTATGTGAGTTCTTTATGATTAATGTTGAGTCCATGGATTATACGCACTCTCACCCTTCCACCTTTGCTAGCCTCTCTAATACCGCGCAGCTTTCGCCGGTATCATACACCCACCATATACCTTCCTCAAAACAGCCACCATACCTACCTATTATGGCATTTCCATAGCCATTCCGAGATATATTGCCATGCAACTTTCCACCGTTCCGTTTATTATGACACGCTTCATCATTGTCATATTGCTTTGCATGATCATGTAGTTGACATTGTATTTGTGGCAAAGCCACCTTTCATAATTCTTTCATACATGTCACTCATGAGTCATTGCACATCCCGGTACACCGCCGGAGGCATTCATATAGAGTCATATCTTGTTCTAAGTATTGAGTTGCAATTCTTGAGTTGTAAATAAATAGAAGTGTGATGATCATCATTAATAGAGCATTGTCCAAAAAGGCCAAAAAAAGAACAAAGGCCAAATAAAAAAATAAAAAAATAAAAGGGACAATGCTACTATCCTTTTACCACACTTGTGCTTCAAAGTAGCACCATGTTCTTCATATAGAGAGTCTCTTGAGTTATCACTTTTATATACTAGTGGGAATCTTTCATTATAGAACTTGGCTTGTATATTCCAATGATGGGCTTCCTCAAAATGCCCTAGGTCTTCATGAGCAAGCAAGTTGGATGCACACCCACTTAGTTTCTTTTTGAGCTTTCATATACTTATAGCTCTAGTGCATCCGTTGAATGGCAATCCCTACTCACTCACATTGATATCTATTGATGGGCATCTCCATAGCCATTGATTCGCCTAGTTGATGTGAGACTATCTTCTCATTTTTGTCTTCTCCACAACCACCATTCTATTCCACCTATAGTGCTATGTCCATGGCTCACGCTCATGTATTGCGTGAAGATTGAAAAAGTTTGAGAACATCAAAAGTATGAAACAATTGCTTGGCTTGTCATCGGGGTTGTGCATGATTTGAATATTTTGTGTGGTGAAGATGGAGCATAGCCAGACTATATGATTTTGTAGGGATAGCTTTCTTTAGCCATGTTATTTTGAGAAGACATGATTGCTTAGTTAGTATGCTTGAAGTATTATTGTTTTTATGTCAATATTAAACTTTTGTCTTGAATCTTATGGATCTGAATATTCATGCCACAATTGAGAAGAATTACATTGAAATTATTCCAACTAGCATCCCACATCAAAAATTATCTTTTTATCATTTACCTACTCGAGGACGAGCAAGAATTAAGCTTGGGGATGCTTGATACGTCTCCAACGTATCTATAATTTTTGATTGCTCCATGCTATATTATCTACTGTTTTAGGCAATATTGGGCTTTATTATCCACTTTTATATTATTTTTGGGACTAACCTATTAACCGGAGGCCTAGCCCAGATCTGCTGTTTTATGCCTATTTCAGTGTTTTGAAGAAAAGGAATATCAGACGGAGTCGAAACGGAACGAAATCAACTGGAGAAGTTAATTTTGGAAGGAAACACACCTGATGGACTTGGACCCCACGTCAGAAGATACGGGAGCTGCCCACGAGGGAGGGGGGCGCGCCCCCCTAGGGCGCCCCCTGCCTCGTGGGGCCCCCGTGGCTCCCCTGACGTACTTCTTCTGCCTATATAACTCCATATACCCTAAAACTTCCAGAACAGACAATAGATCGGGAGTTCCGCCGCCAGAAGCCTCCGTAGCCACCGAAAGCCAATCTAGACCCATTCCGGCACCCTGCCGGAGGGGGCAATCCTTCTCCGTGGCCATCTTCATCATCCCGGTGCTCTCCATGACGAGGAGGGAGTAGTTCTCCCTCGGGGCTGAGGGTATGTACCAGTAGCTATGTGTTTGATCTCTCTCTCTCTCTCTCGTGTTCTTGATTTGGCACAATCTTGATGTATCGCGAGCTTTGCTATTATAGTTGGATCTTATGTTGCTCCTCCCCCTTTTCTCTCTTGTAATGAATTGAGTTTTCCCCTTGAAGTAATCTTATCGGATTGAGTCTTTAATGACTTGAGAACACTTGATGTATGTCTTGCCGTGGATATCTGTGGTGACAATGGGATACCACGTGCCACTTGATGTATGTTTTGGTGACCAACTTGTGGGTTCCGCCCATGAACCTATGCATAGGGGTTGGCACATGTTTTCGTCGTGATTCTCCGGTAGAAACTTTGGGGCACTCTTTGAGGTCCTTTGTGTTAGGTGAATAGATGAATCTGAGACTGTGTGATGCATATCGTATAATCATACCCACGGATACTTGAGGTGACATTGGAGTATCTAGGTGACATTAGGGTTTTGGTTGATTTGTGTCTTAAGGTGTTATTCTAGTACGAACTCTAGGGCTGTTTGTGACACTTATAGGAATAGCCCAACGGATTGATTGGAAAGAATAACTTTGAGGTGGTTTCGTACCCTACCATAATCTCTTCGTTCGTTCTCTGCTATTAGTGACTTTAGAGTGACTCTTTGTTGCATGTTGAGGGATAGTTATGTGATCCAATTATGATATTATTGTTGAGGGAACTTACACTAGCGAAAGTATGAACCCTAGGCCTTGTTTCCTAGCATTGAAATGCCGTTTACGCTCACTTTTATCACTTGCTACCTTGCTGTTTTTATTATTTCAGATGATAAAAACCTTTATCTACTATCCATATACCACTTGTATCACCATCTCTTCGCCGAACTAGTGCACCTATACAATTTACCATTGTATTGGGTGTGTTGGGGACACAAGAGACTCTTTGTTATTTGGTTGCAGGGTTGCTTGAGAGAGACCATCTTCATCCTATGCCTCCTACGGATTGATAAACCTTAGGTCATTCACTTGAGGGAAATTTGCTATTGTCCTACAAACCTCTGCACTTGGAGTCCCAACAACGTCTACAAGAAGTAGGTTGTGTATTAGACATCATGCGCTCTTCGGACTCCGTTTTCTTGCATGTTACGTATTTTGGTCGGTAAAAATTCATTATATAATCTCCCGAAGGTTTTGACTCCTGTATCACGCAATTGTCCTCTGTTCTTGTTTCGAGCTATTTTTCTGACAGATTTGGATCATCATGACGTCTCCAAGTGCCCCCAAGGACAAGTTTTTCGAGAAAGTCATCAACCCCTACCTCACGGAAGTGCTGCAACACCCTCAAACCATTGAGATGCATGAGCGGGTGCTGCACATCCACGATGTTGAGGGACCAAGGAGGACCGGAAGCGTGGAGACAAGGCTCGAGGCAATGGAGCAACAAGTTTTCAAGTGCCAGGAGATGGTCGAGCATGGACTTGACTCCAATCACATGATGATCGCAGAGTTCACCAACAACCACAAGTTGGATGCCAAGAACATTGGGGAGACCATCTTCAAGCTTCACGAGAAGATCGAGCACCTCCAAGCCCAAATCTATGACCTGCAAAACCAAAACTGTGAGTATGAATATAGATTCAAGAGGATGAGTTTGGCTGCAGATTTGAGGATCCCGGAGACTCGTTCATCCTTCTATGATGGTGAGCCTATGCCTTGGAAGATGGACGACAAGCCTACTTCATCATCACCACCATCTTCTTCACCAACAAAGCACACATAATCATATGGGTATGGGCACTCCCCTTGGCAACTGCCAAGCTTGGGGGAGTGCCTCGGTATCATATCACCATCACTTTTATCTTTACTGTTTTTCTTAGTTCGATTCTTTTGATAATATCTTGATCTAGTAGAATAAAGTTTTAGTATGATCTAGTTGTGAGTTTTGCTTTATGATCCTTCTATGTAATCGACTCCGTGAGCTATATAATAAAGATTAGTGTTGAGTCAAGGGCTTGATATTTTGCTATGATCTTGAGGGAATAAAATAAAAGAGAAGAATAAAAAGAAATAAAAGAGATCATATGGATCTTATGGAGAGTAATGAGCTCACATATAAAGAGTATGATGAATAAAAGTTGTTGAGAGTTGACAAACATAGTTTTGGTCATCGCTGCAACTAATAGGAAGTAATAAAGAAAGAGAGGTCTTCACATATAAATACACTATCTTGGACATCTTTTATGATTGTGAGCACTCATTAAAATATGACATGCTAAAGAGTTAATGTTGGACAAGGAAGACAACGTAATGGGTTATGTTTTCTTACATCTGAGATAAATTATATTGTCATGGATCATCCAACATGATTGAGCTTGCCCTTCCCCTCATGTTAGCCAAATTCTTTGCACCAAGTAGAGATACTACTTGTGCTTCCAAATATCCCTAAACCCAGTTTTGCCATGAGAGTCCACCATATCTACCCATGGATTGAGTAAGATCCTTCAAGTAAGTTGTCATCGGTGCAAGCAATAAAAATTGCTCTCTAAATATGTATGACTTATTAGTGTGGGAGAAAATAAGCTTTATACGATCTTGTGATGTGGAAGAAATAAAAGTGACAGACTGCATAATAAAGGTCCATATCACAAGTGGCAATATAAAGTGACATTCTTTCGCATTAAGATTTTGTGCATCCAACCATAAAAGCGCATGAGAACCTATGCTTCCCTATGTGAAGGGCCTATCTTTTACTTTTATCTCCCACCTTACATAAGAGTCATGGTGATCTTCACCTTTCCTTTTTAAATTTTATCTTTTGGCAAGCACAATATGTTGGAAAGATCCTGGTATATATGGCTAATTGGATGTGAGTTTTCATGAACTATTATTGTTGACATTACCCTCGAGGTAAAACGTTGGGAGGCAAAACTATAAGCCCCTATCTTTCTCTGTGTCCGATTAAAACTCCATACCCATAAATATTGTGTGAGTGTTAACAATTGTGAAAGACTATATGATAGTTGAGTATGTGGACTTGCTGAAAAGCTCTTATATTGACTCTTTCTTATGTTATGATAAATTGCAATTGCTTCAATGACTGAGATTATAGTTTGTTAGTTTTCAATGAAGTTTTTGATTCATACTTGAAATTGTGATTGAATTGTTACTCTAGCATAAGAGATCATATGACAATAATTATATAACATGCTGTTCTAAGAATGATCATGATGCCCTCATGTCTATATTTTATTTTTATCGACACCTCTATCTCTAAACATGTGGACATATTTTTCGATTTCGGCTTTCGCTTGAGGACAAGCGAGGTCTAAGCTTGGGGGAGTTGATACGTCCATTTTGCATCGTGCTTTTATATCGATATTTATTGCATTATGGGCTGTATTACACATTATGTCACAATACTTAAGCCTATTCTCTCTTATTTTACAAGGTTTACATAAAGAGGGAGAATGCCGGCAGCTGGGATTCTGGGTTGGAAAAGGAGCAAATATTAGAGACCTATTCTGCACAGCTCCAAAAGTCCTGAAAGTTCATGGAAGCTATTTTCAGAATATATAAAAAAATACTGAGCGCAAGAAGTTCCAGAGGGGGCCCAAACCCTGGCCATGAGGGTGGGGGGCGCGCCCTACCCCCCTGGGCGCGCCCCCTGCCTCGTGGGCTCCCTGGTGGCCCTCTGATGCCCATCTTCTGCTATATGGAGTCTTTCGTTGAGAAAAAAATCATAAGCAAGCTTTCGGGACGAGACTCCGCCGCCACGAGGCGGAACCTTGGCGGAACCAATCTAGGGCTCTGGTGGAGCTGTTCTGCCAGGGACACTTCCCTCCGGGAGGGGGAAATCATCGCCATCGTCATCACCAACGCTCCTCTCATCGGGAGGGGGCCAATCTCCATCAACATTTTCACCAGCACCATCTCCTCTCAAACCCTAGTTCATCTCTTTTATCCAATTCTTGTGTCTAAGTCTAGGATTGGTACATGTAGGTTGCTAGTAGTGTTGATTACTCCTTGTAGTTGATGCTAGTCGGTTTATTTGGTGGGATATCATATGTTCAGATCCTATATGCTTATTAATACCCCTCTGATTATGAACATGAATATGCTTTGTGAGTAGTTACGTTTGTTCCTGAGGACATGGGAGAAGTCTTGCTATTAGTAGTCATGTGAATTTGGTATTCGTTCGATATTTTGATGAGATGTATGTTGTCTCTCCTCTAGTGGTGTTATGTGAACGTCGACTACATGACACTTCACCATTATTTGTGCCTAGAGGAAGGCATTGGGAAGTAATAAGTAGATGATGGGTTGCTAGAGTGACAAAAGCTTAAACCCTAGTTTATGCGTTGCTTCGTAAGGGGCTGATTTGGATCCATATGTTTCATGCTATGGTTAGGTTTACCTTAATACTTCTTTTGTAGTTGCGGATTCTTGCAATAGGAGTTAATCATAAGTGGGATGCTTGTCCAAGTAAGGACAACACCCAAGCACCGGTCCACCCACACATCAAGTTATCAAAGTACCGAACGCGAATCATATGAACGTGATGAAAACTAGCTTGACGATAATTCCCATGTGTCCTCGGGAGCGCTTTCTTCTATAGAAGAGTTTGTCCAGGCTTTCCCTTTTCTACAAAAAGGATTGGGCCACCTTGCTGCACTTTATTTACTTTTGTTACTTGTTGCTCGTTACAAATTATCTTATCACAAAACTATCTATTACCTATAATTTCAGTGCTTGCAGAGAATACCTCGCTGAAAACTGCTTATCATTTCCTTCTGCTCCTCGTTGGGTTCGACACTCTTACTTATCGAAACGACTACGATAGATCCCCTATACTTGTGGGTCATCACCCTTCTTTTCTTGACTGGTGGATGTTGTCTCTAGAAAAAATTCCTAACTCGAGGAAGCAGGCCTTCTCCTCGCTGGTGATGGCTATTTGGTGGGGCATTTGGAAGGAACGGAATG
This sequence comes from Triticum urartu, assembly GCF_003073215.2. Classification (NCBI taxonomy): domain Eukaryota; kingdom Viridiplantae; phylum Streptophyta; class Magnoliopsida; order Poales; family Poaceae; genus Triticum; species Triticum urartu. The sequence goes on from NC_053023.1 coordinate 673,386,719, forward strand.
ACCGCATCTTCAATCACAAATTTTCTTCATTTCTGAATATTTGTGATCGAATTGTACTTGAGCTGTGCACTTGGTGGACAACTGGCCTCAAGGGTGCACAGTGGCTAGGAAATCATGGTTAAGAGAGATCTGTCTCTGGCAATGTAATTTCCTTTTTTTCTTTTCCTTCCTTACAACTTGCACAGTAACTCTGTAACTAGCACTTTTTGCCTTATCTTGAGGTACTCCCCTTCTTAATGAATGAAAGTAGCAACCTGCCTGCATTTTGTCAAAAATAAAATAATGCTTCAAACAACCCATTTAAGGGCATCTCCAACGATAACCCGTAAGAAACCTTCCTCATCTATCTCTAGATAGAGGGGGACCAGTCCACGGACATGGATGCGGGAGGCAGCCACCCAACGCTAGCCACATACATTTTCACAACGACCTAGACCCCAAAATTCGTACAAACAACTCCGGATTTCATATAAACATGACCTGATTTCATATAAACATACCGGATTTCACATAAATACGATGAATTTCATTATAAATACATCAAATCAGTCCTAGGCGGGCTCCAGAGTATAATTAATACATAATCTAAATGATCATCGACGTCCGGTCCCCGTCTCCGGCCATCAGCCTCGAGAACTGAAGCTTCACCGTCTCCAGTTCCGCCTCAGCGCCCTCCAGCTCCGCCTCCGGAGCCCCGGGAACTGAAGATGTCCGCCTCGACGTCGCTGCCTAGCGACTAATTGGCCGAAGATGGCCGAATCTACATCAATGGTGCGGGGCGGCAGTGTTCGACGACGGGTCCAGCGGCGGAAGCTTGAGCACCCGATCTGGGCCCAGATGGGCTTCGGGTGGGCCACACTTGCTGATGTCGTGTGTCATCCTGTCAACGGCATGCTGCCCCTGGGATTATCCCGCATCACGAGGACGTCGGGGGCTCCGTGCTGGGGAATGTAGTAATAATTCAAAAAAAAATTCCTACGTGTCACCAAGATCAATCTAGGAGATGCTAGCAACGAGAGAGAGAGGGAGTGCTTCTTCATACCCTTGAAGATCGCTAAGCGGAAGCGTTACAAGAACGCGGTTGATGGAGTCGTACTCACGGGGATTCAAATCGCGGAAGATCCGATCCAAGCACCGAACGAACGGTGCCTCCGCGTTCTACACACGTACAGCCTGGGGACGTCTCCGCCTTCTTGATCCAGCAAGGGGGGAGGATAAGTTGAGGGAGAACTCCGGCAGCACGACGGCGTGGTAGTGGAGCTCGTGGTTCTCCAGCAGAGCTTCGCTAAGCACTATGGAGGAGGAGAAGGAGTTGGAGGGGAGAGGGCTGCGCCAGGGGAAGGGTGCGGCTGCCCTCCCACACCCTCACTATATATAGGGGGAAGGGGAGAGGGGGTCGCCCCCCTTAGATGCATATAGAGGGGGGGGGCAAGGTGGGAGACTTGCCTCCCCAAGCATTTGGGAGGCTCCCCCACCCCCTAGGGTTTCCAACCCTAGGCGCCTTCGGCCCTTTGGGGGGCACCAACCCGCTAAGGGGCTGGTCCCCACCCATATTCAGCCCACTAAGCCCTCCGGGGCAGGTGGCCCTACCCGGTGGACCCCCGGACACCTTTCAATGGTCCCAGTACAATACCGATAACCCCCGAAACTTTCTAGCGACTGAAACTGGACTTCCCATATATAAATCTTCACATCCGGATCATTCTGGAACTCCTCGTGACGTCCGTGATCTTATCCGGGACTCTGAACAACTTTCGGTAACCACATACAATTCCCATTACAACTCTAGCGTCACCGAACCTTAAGTGTGTAGACCCTACGGGTTCAGGAACCATGCAGTCATGACCGAGACACCTCTCCGGCCAATAAACAATAGCGGGATCTGGATACCCATATTGGCTCCCACATGATCCACGATGATCTCATCGGATGAAGCACGATGTCGGGGATTTAATCAATCCCGTATACAATTCCCTTTGTCCATCGGTATGTTACTTGCCCGAGATTCGATCATCGATATCCCATACCTTGTTCAATCTCTTTACCGGCAAGTCTCTTTACTCGTTCCGTAACACATGATCCCATGGCTAAATCCTTAGTCACATTCAGCTCATTATGACGATGCATTACCGAGTGGGCCCAGAGATACCTCTCCGTCACATGGAGTGACAAATCCCAGTCTCGATTTGTGCCAACCCAACAGACATTTTCAGAGATACCTTTAGTGCACCTTTATGGTCACCCAGTTATGTTGTGACGTTTGATACACCCAAAGCATTCCAACGGCATCTGGGAGTTGCATAATCTCATGGTCTAAGGAAATGCTAGTTGACATTAGAAAAGCTCTAGCAAACGGACTACACGATCTTATGCTATGCTTAGGATTGGGTCTTGTCCATCACATCATTCTCGTAATGATGTGATCCAGTTATCAACGACATCCAATGTCCATGGTCAGGAACCCACAACCATTTATTGATCAATGAGCTAGTCAACTAGAGGCTCACTAGGGACATGTTGTGATCTATGTATTCACACATGTATTACGGCTTCCGGTTAATACAATTATAGCATGAACAATAGACAATTATCATGAACTAGGAAATATAATAATAAGCATTTTATTATTGCTTCTAGGGCATATTTCCAACAGTCTCCCACTTGCACTAGAGTCAATAATCTAGTTACATTGTGATGAATCGAACACCCATAGAGTTTTGGTGATGGTCATGTTTCGCTCGTGGAAGAGGTTTAGTCAATGGATCTACGACATTCAGATTCGTATGTACTTTACAAATATCTATGTCTCCATCTTGAATATATTCACGAATTGAGTTGAAGCGGTGCTTGATGTGCTTGGTCTTCTTGTGAAACATGGGCTCCTTGGCAATGGCAATAGCTCTAGTGTTGTCACAAAAGAGAGTCATCGGGCCCGACGCATTGGGAATCACTCCTAGGTCGGTGATAAACTCCTTCATCTAGACTCCTTCCTGCGCTGCTTCTAAAGTAGTTATGTACTCCGCTTCACATGTAGATCCCTCCACGACGCTTTGCTTGCAACTGCACCAGCTGACTGCCCTACCATTCAAAATATACACATATCCGGCAAGAACCCCTTCTTGGACTGATCCATATTGAACTTCTTTAATATCTTGTCAAGGTATGTGCTTTGTGAAAGACCAATGAGGCGTCTTGATCTATCTCTATAGATCTTGATGCCTAATATGTAAGCAGCTTATCCAAGGTCCTTCATTGAAAAACACTTATGCAAGTAGGCCTTTATGCTTTCCAAAAGTTCTATATCATTTCCCATCAACAATATGTCATCCATATATGATATGAGAAATGCTACAGAGCTCCCACCCACTTTCTTGTAAATACATGCTTCTCCATAAGTCTGTATAAACCCAAACGCTTTGATCATTTCATCAAAGCGAATGTTCCAACTCTGGGATGCTTGCACCAGCCCATAGATGGAGCGTTGGAGCTTGCGTACCTTGTAAGCATTCATAAGATCGACAAAACCTTCCGGCTGCATCATATACAATTCTTCCTTAAGGAAACCATTAAGAATGCCATTTTTACGTCCATTTGCCAGATCTCATAATCATAGAATGCGACAATTGCTAACATGATTCGGACGGACTTCAGCTTCGCTACAGGTTGATACGTCTCCAACATATCTACTTTTCCTAATGATTTTCCTCTTGTTTTGGATTCTAATTTGCATTATTTGAATGAAACTAACCCTGGACTAACGCTATTTTCACCAGAACTACCATGGTGTTGTTTTTGTGCAGAAATAAAAGTTCTTGAAATGGAACTAAACTTTGCAAGAATTTTTCATATAATATATAAGAACTTCTGGAGCCAAGACCTGCCAGAGAGGGGCCCCTGGGTGGGCACAACCCACCAGGGCGTGCCCCCTCTCCTGGCGCGCCCAGGTGGGTTGTCCCCACCTGGTGGCCCCGCTCACCCTGAAACCAACGCTATAAATTCCTATTTTCGGAGAAAAAATTTAGAGAGAAAGAATTATCGCGATCCACGAGACCGAGCCGCCGCCAAGTCCTGTTCTTCCTCGGGAGGGCAGATCTGGAGTCCGTTTAGGGCTCCGGAGAGGGGGATCTTCGTCATCACCAACCCTTCTCGATCGCCAACTCCATTATGCCCCCCGTTGGGAGTGAGTAATTCCTTCATAGGCTCGCTGGTTGATACGTCTCCAACGTATCTATAATTTTTGATTGCTCCATGCTATTATATTATCTATTTTGGATGTTCATGGGCTTATTTTTACACTTTTATATTATTTTTGTGACTAACCTATTAACCGAAGGCACAACCCAAATTGCTATTTTTTTGCCTATTTTAGTGTGTCGCCGAAAAGGAATATCAAACGGAGTCCAAACGGAATGAAACCTCTGGGAGCGTTATTTTTGGAACAAATGTGATCTAGGAGACTTGGAGTGGACGTCAAGAAACAATCAAGGAGGCCACGAGGAAGGGGGCGCCCACCCCCCTGGGCGCACCCTCCACCCTCGTGGGCCCCTCGTTGCTCCACCGACCTACTTCTTCCTCCTATCCTTATACCCCGCAAACATCCAGGAGCACCACCAAACCCTATTTCCACTGCTGCAACCTTCTGTACCCAAGAGATCCCATCTTGGGGCCTTTTCCGGAGCTCCGCCGGATGGGGCATTGATCACGGAGGGCCTCTACATCAACTCCATGGTCCCTCCGATGATGTGTGAGTAGTTTACTTCAGATCTTCGGGTCCGTAGCTAGTAGCTAGATGGCTTCTTCTCTCTCTTTGGATCTCAATACAAAGTTCTCATCGATTCTCTTAGAGATCTATTTGATGTAATCTTCTTTTGCGGTGTGTTTGTCGAGATCCGATGAATTGTGGGTTTATGATCGAGTCTATCTATGAACAATATTTGAATCTTCTCTGAATTATTTTATGTATGATTGGTTTATCTTTGCAAGTCTCTTTGAATTATCAGTTTGGTTTGGGCTACTAGATTGATCTTTCTTGCAATGGGAGAAGTGCTTAGCTTTGGGTTCAATCTTGCGATGCTCGATCCCAGTGACAGAAAGGGAAACGACATGTATTGTATTGTTGCCATCGAGGATAAAAAGATGGGGTTTACATCATATTGCATGAGTTTATCCCTCTACATCATGTCATCTTGCTTAAGGCGTTACTATGTTCTTATGAACTTAATACTCTAGATGCATGCTGGATAGCGGTCGATGTGTGGAGTAATAGTAGTAGATGCAGAATCGTTTCGGTCTACTTGTCACGGACGTGATGCCTATATACATGATCATGCCTAGATATTCTCATAATTATTTGCTTTTCTATCAATTGCTCGACAGTAATTTATTCACCCACTGTAATACTTATACTATCATGAGAGAAGCCACTAGTGAAACCTATGGCCCCCGGGTCTATTCTCCATCATACAAGTTTCCCATCTACTTTATTTTGCAATATTTACTTTCAATCTATATCATAAAAATACCAAAAATATTTATCTTATTATTATCATTTCTATCAGATCTCACTCTTGCAAGTGGCTGTGAAGGGATTGACAACCCCTTTATCGCGTTGGTTGTGAGGTTCTTATTTGTGTGTGTAGGTACGAGGTGACTCACGCGTGGTCTCCTACTGGATTGATACCTTGGTTCTCAAAAACTGAGGGAAATACTTACGCTGCTTTACTGCATCACCCTTTCCTCTTCAAGGGAAACCAACACAGTGCTCAGGAGGTAGCACTGGTCGGTGAGGAGTTGGATGAGATTCATCATGTAATCGAGTTAGTTTTGTTAGGGCTTGATCCCTAGTATCCACTATGTTCTTAAATTGATGTCGCTATGACTTTGCCATGCTTAATGCTTGTCACTTTGGGCCCAGGTGCCATGATTTCAAATCTGAATCGTTTATGTTATCACCATTATATCCATGTTCTAGATCCCATCTTGCAAGTTATAGTCACCTACTACGTGTTATGATCCGGTAACCCCGGAGTGACAATAACCGGGACTTCTTCCGGTTATTACCGTAGTTTGAGGAGTTCATGTATTCACTATGTGTTAATGCTTTGTTCCGGTTCTCTATTAAAAGGAGACCTTAATATCCCTTAGTTTCCAATATGGACCCCGCTGCCACGGGAGGGTAGGACAAACGATGTGATGCAAGTTCTTTTAATAAATCATGTATGACTATTTATGGAATACATGCCTACATTATATCGATGAACTGGAGCTAGTACCGAATAGCCCTAGGTTATAACTATCACATGATGAATATCATCCAACAAGTCACCGATCCAATGCCTACGAACTTTTCCATATTGTTTCTGCTAAGTTACTACTGCTATCATCATTGTTACACTTGCTACAAAATTACTGCTATCACTGTTACTGTTACTATTGCTGCTGTCACTACTATCAAAACTATCAAACTACTTTGCTACTGATCACTTTACTGCAGATAATTAATCTCCAGGTGTGGTTGAATTGAAAACTCAGCTGCTGATACCTTCAAATATTCTTTGGCTCCCCTTGTGTCGAATCTATAAATTTGGGTTGAATACTCTACGCTCGAAAACTGTTGCGATCCCCTATACTTGTGGTTTATCAAGACCTTTTTCTGGCGCCGTTGCCGGGGAGCAAAACTATATTTGTTGAGTCACTTGGGATTATTATTATGTTATCACTATGAAGAATCTGAAGGATCCTAAGACTAAGATATTTCCCTCAAGGACGAGGGGAGGTAAGGAACTGCCATCCAATTCTGCTTTAGATTCACCTTCTGTTATGAATAAACTTGCAACACCACCACATGCTATTAATTCTGATATGTCGCAAGTTATTGATGATGCTACTTCTGCTATGGATAATGCTTATGATGATGCTGGTACCTTGCTTGATAATGATGATGTGCCACTTGGTGAATTTCTTGATGAACAAATTGCTAGAGTAATACAACATGATGTTGTTGAATCTGATGATGAGCTTGAAACTGAAACACCTGCTAGAACTAGCCTTCCTAGATATGAATAGCCTAAGGTACCAGAAGGTTATGTTATGAGTGAAGAAACAACTAGAGTTATTCTTGCTTGTAATGATAGGGATGATCTGGAGAAATTATGTAACACCCACAATGCGGCTATATCTCCCACGTGTCGGGGAACGACTTAGAGGCATAGCCGCATGGTTGTTTTGTCGCAAGAGGGGTAATCTTCACACATCCCATGTACTGAATAAGAAAGGGATAAAGAGTTGGCTTACAATCACCACTTCACACAATACATAAATAATCCATACATCATCCAAGGTACAATCAAAGGTCCGACTACGGAACCAAAATAAAGGAAGACAACCCCAAATGCTAGATCCCCGATCGTCCCAACTGGGTTCCACTACTGATCATCAGGAAACGAAACGTAATAACGACCCAGATCCTCGTCGAACTCCCACTTGAGTTCGGTAGCATCACCTGCACTAGCATCATCGGCACCTGCAACTGTTTGGAAGTATCCGTGAGTCACGAGGATTCGGCAATCTCACACCCGCGAGATCAAGACTATTTAAGCTTATGGGTAGGAGAAGGTAGTGAGGTGGAGCTGCAGCAAGCACTAAGCATAAATGGTGGCTAACATATGCAAATAAGAGCGAGAAGAGAAGCAACACAACGGTCGAGAAGCTAGAAGTGATCAAGAAGTGATCCTGAAGCTACTTACGTTCAAGCATAACACAAGACCGTGTTCACTTCCCGAACTCCGCCGAAAAGAGACCATCACGGCTACACACGCGGTTGATGCATTTTAATTAAGTCAAATGTCAAGTTCTCTACAACTGGATATTAACAAATTCCCATCTGCCACATAACCGCGGGCATGGCTCTCGAAAGTTTATACCCTGCAGAGGTGTCCCAACTTAGCCCATCACAAGCTCTCATGATCAACGAAGGATATTCCTTCTCCCGGGAAGACCCGATCAGTCTCGGAATCCCGGTTACAAGACATTTCAACAATGGTAAAACAAGACCAGCAAAGCCACCCGATGTGCCGACAAATCCCGATAGGAGTCGCACATATCTCGTTCTCAGGGCACACCGGATGGGCAAGACGTCGGGTAGGAATAGACTCTGGTTGCCCAGGGGGCGCTGGACATCGCCCAGTTTGGACCAACACTCAGAGGAGCATTGGCCCGGGGGTTTAAAATAAAGATGACCCTTGAGTCTGCGGAATCCAAGGGAAAAGGCTTAGGTGTCAAATGTTAAAACCAAGGTTGGGCCTTGCTGGAGGAGTTTTATTCAAAGCGAACTGTCAAGGGGTTCCCATAACACCCAACCGCGTAAGGAACGCAAAATCAAGGAACATAACACCGGTATGACGGAAACTAGGCGGCAAGAGTGGAACAAAACACCAGGCATAAGGCCGAGCCTTCCACCATTTACCAAGTATATAGATGCATTAAAGTAAATAAGATATAATAATCATATCCCAACAATAACCATGTTCCAACATGGAACAAACTTCAACTTCACCTGCAACTAGCAATGCTATAAGAGGGGCTGAGCAAAAGCGGTAACATAGCCAAACAACAGTTTTCTAGGAAGGTGGGTTAGAGGCTTGACATGGCAACATGGGAGGCATGATATAACAAGTGGTAGGTAGCACGACATAACGATAGAGCAAACAACTAGCAAGCAAAGATAGAAGTGATTTCTAGGGTATGGTCATCTTGCCTGCAAAATTCTCAGAGTTGTCGAAAGCTTGATCCTCGATAGCGTACTCAACAGGTTCCTCGTTCACGTACTCATCTCCCGTCTCTACCCAAAGCAAGAACACAAGCAATGGAACAACAATAAATCACGGTGCAATGCACAAGCAACATGATGCAATACATGGCATGATATGCAAGATATGATATGCAATGCACATGCGTGCTCCAGAAGGGAAAAAATGATCAAGGCATCAACTTGGCAAACCAAGTATGCCACTGGAAAGATGAGGTGATTTCGGTTGAAACAATATAAAGATCATCGGAAATGGATGCACAGTTTGCACAAGGCAAGCAAAACAAGGATGATGCAAAACTGCGATTAATAGCACGATCACACTTAGAATACATCAAGAAACTAAGCTACTGCACTCCAACATATTAACAAAGCATATGGCAGTGATGTACAAGAGATACTTGACAAAACATGAACACTGAGCTATGGCTAAATCACACTAGAACAGGTTCAAACAAGCATGGCAAAAATGCAAAAGATATTAGCTCTAGCAGACTTAGTGAAAATGACTAGCATGGCAAAAATAGATTCATCAAAGCATGTTTGCAAGCATGTTTAGCTCCATATAAAGCATGTCATGGCATGTAACACAATCTAGCATGTAGTAGGCATGTGGAAGAGCATGTTCATGTGCAAAACTACCCCCTAGCATATTTGCATAAATATACACATGAAAGACAAAATAGCAACATGATGTAAAATGGCATGTTCATGAACTTGCTCAAATGCATAAATTAATTCCACCTCTGGATTGGTGGGATTTTTCTACCCCAAAAACATATATAATATGTCTAGGTTGCAGTAGAAAAATCCCCCACAAATATGCAAAACACTAAACTGCCTAAAATGGAAACATAGGCATATCCCAAATCTGGCATATACCGAAACTAGAATAAAAACATAAATGGGGCAAATGCTATGTGTACCCGGGCGGTACCCAGCTGTTAGGCTGACCGCTGGGCCCCTGGGCCACACGTCTGGGGGAGAGGGCGTGTGTGCGTGAGAGCATGACAGGTGGGGCCTGGCCCCTGACTCGCTGACCCAGTGGGTCCGGCTTGGGGCCCACATGGCGGGTGACGCAAGCGCATACGAGCAGGGAAAAAATAGAGGAGGGGTCGGTGGCGACAGAGCGCGGCGGAGGCCTCGCTGGAGTTGCTCCGGTGGCCTAGCGGAGCGGCGAAAGGGTGCGACGGAATCGCCAGGGGATCCCGCACATGCACATGACAAGAACGTCGTCGTACGACGACGAGAGCGACGTTGGTGATGAGGTGACAGAGACGGCGATGGCAGAGACGCAAATGATGTGGCGAATGCCTAGGCGAGCTGTTGAGGGTGCGGATCGACCCTACTCTAAGTGGCGAGCACGACGGACACACGCAGACGAGCAGCGGGGGACGGAGCACTCGCCGGAGTCGAGGTCCAACGGCGGTGACTCGGGCGGACGGCGCGGGGCTAGCTAGAGCATGCAATAGAGGGGGAGAAAGGCGCAGGTCTTCTCAGGAGCTTACCACGAGCACGTGGGTGTGCTCGGTTGGACGAGGGGAGGTCGGAGGTGAGCACGACAGCGATCGAACACCTACGGGCACCGCGGGGAAGAAGAGGAAGGAGTCGATGGCGTCTTAGGGTCCCGTGGCGAAGTAGCGGACGTCGAGGACGTAGACGACGTCGGGGAAGAAGACGGACATGATCGCCAGGGTGGAGGTGGCCGAAGAGCTCACCGGCGACGAGGTCGTGCACCTGGACGTGCCCGGGCACGACAGAGTCCGGCGGATCTGGTGGTCTCAACGCCCGGCGGCGGCGGGGGAAGGAAGAGGGGAACCCTAGGAAGCGTTTGGGCAAGGAAAGGGGTTAAATAGGGGGCTAGGGCGAACGGGGCGAAAATCGCATGCGCTCGGCCGCGGCCATGTGCGTGCCCGCGAGGGGGGCCGAGGAGGAATAAGGTGGGTGAGGGGTGTATCCAGGGTCGCTGGCGAGTGGGGCCGGCTTGGCCACGTGGACGCGTGCTAGCGGGGGCGAGCGGGTGCATGGGTGAGAAAGGGAGAGAGGGTCGTGTGCTCGGGCTGGAGCTGGGTTGCGGCTGCGGTTGGCGACAGTTGGGCCGGCCTGGGAGGCCGAGGCCCAGGTGAGCGTTGCTGCTGCTGGGTTGCACTGCTGCTGCTGCTTTCTTTGCCTTTTTCTATTTCTTCAGACAGAAAAACAAAAAGGAAGAGAGCGGGGGAAATGGAGAGGGTTGTGAGAGATATAACAACATTCCCTTGGCCCCGGAATTATGCCCTATTTAATAAAATTGGTTTGGAGATTTTTAAAGGAAGTAAAATAATTCAAGTTTGAATTTAATTCAAACTTGAGCCATTTTAGAACCTCACCAAAACAATTCCAAAAGAGGTAAAACTTGGCAGAGGGATTTAGGACATTATGCCAGATTTATTGGGAAAAATTGAACATTAATGGAGGCTATAATATTGCTTGCCAAAATAAGGAAAGGAAGAGGTGGGGAGATGAGGGGGGAATATGATGATGCCATGAATCACCAAATAACATGTCACAATGCAATATGCTACACATGAAGATGCACATGATGATATGAGATGAGATGCATGACATGAACAAAATGCAAAACAAAAGACAAAAACCCAACCACGAAGGAAATATCATAACTTAAAGTCAAAAATGGCAAGAGTCAGAGTTACAAATATGGCAAGTTACATCCGGGGTGTTACAAATTATTACACAAGTATAAAGAAAAATCTATGAATGCTAGAATGAAATGTGATTGAGGGAGTCCTGGATTAGGGGGTATCCGGACAGCCGGATTATATCCTTCGGCCGGACTGTTGGACTATGAAAATACAAGACTGAAGACTTCGTCCCGTGTCCGGATGGGACTCTCCTTGGCGTGGAAGGCAAGCTTGGCAATACGGATATGTAGATCTCCTTCCTTGTAACCAACTTTGTGTAACCCTAGCCCCCTCCGGTGTCTATATAAACCGGAGGGTTTTAGTCCATACAACAACATACAATCATACCATAGGCTAGCTTCTAGGGTTTAGCCTCTCTGATCTCGTGGTAGATCAACTCTTGTACTACTCATATTATCAAGAATAATCAAGCAGGACGTAGGGTTTTACCTCCATCAAGAGGGCCCGAACCTGGGTAAAACATCGTGTCCCCAGCCTCCTGTTACCATCCGCCTTAGATGCACAGTTCGGGACCCCCTACCTGAGATCCACCGGTTTTGACACCGACAGTGATACTAAGTTTGCTACTTCACCTATCTTTATTAATGACAAGGATTATGAATTCTCTGTCGACCCAAAGTTAATTACGTTGGTTGAATCTGATCCTTTCCATGGTTATGAAATTGAAACTGTTGTGGCACATCTTATTAAGTTGAATGATATAGCCACTCTTTTTACTCATGATGAGAAAACCCGCTACTACTTTATCCTCAAATTATTTCCTTTCTCATTAAAGGGTGATGCTAAAGCTTGGTACAATACTCTTGCTCCTGGTTGTGTGCGTAGTCCCCAGGATATGGTTTATTACTTCTTTGAAAAATATTTTCCTGCTCATAAGAAACAACCTGCCTTACAGGAAATATTTAACTTTGCTCAAACTAAAGAAGAGAGTCTCCCACAAGCTTTGGGGAGGCTTTGCCAGTTACTTAATGCTTTGTCTGATCATCCTGTTAAGAAAAATGAAATACTTGATATCTTCTATAATGGACTAACCGATGCTTCTAGGGACTTCCTAGATAGTTGTGCTGGTTGTGTTTTCAGGGAACGAATTGTTGGACAAGCTGAGGAATTATTGAATAACATATTGAAAAATTATGATGATTGGACTATTCCTGAACCATTGCCTAAACCCACTCCGAAGAAGAGGGGTATATTATATCTCAGTCCTGAAGATATGCAAGAGGCAAAGAAATCTATGAAGGAAAAAGGTATTAAAGTTGAGGATGTTAAAAATTTACCTCCTATTGAAGAAATACATGGGCTTAATACACCACCATTGCCTAAGGTGGTAGAGGTAAATTCTCTTATGACATTCAATGATAATGACAATCCCCACAATATGCATCCTAGTCAATGCCTTTATGAGTTTGAAAACTACATGAGAAAACAAGATCACTTCAATGCAAATGTTATGAAACAATTGAAATACAATTTTGATATGATTGCTCGGTTGAGTGACTTGTTATTTAGAATATCAAATGATGTTAGAGGTGTTGGAAAACATGCTTCTATGGTTCAAACTCAATTAGAACAAGTTGCTAAATCTCAAAGAGAATTACTTGATGAAATGAATAATAATATGCATGACTTTGCTATTAGAGTTGCAACTAGAGAAGGTAAAATGACTCAGGAACCACTTTATCCCGAGGGACACCCTAAAAGAATTGAAAAAGATTCACAAAGAACTAACACTAGTGCACCTAGTTATTCTAGAAAGAAAAATAAAAAGAAGAATGATAGGGCTTCACATGCTCCTAGTGAACCTGAAATAGAAAAACCTCCTGATAATGATAATGAAGTTTCTATCTCAGATGATGAAACTCAATCTGGTAATGAACACTCACCTAATGATAAAGAAAAAGATAGTGATGAGGTTCATGAAGACTCTCAACCAACCAATGATAAAGAACCAGCCAATGATGTTGAGATAGAACCACTATTCAAGAATTCATCCGATTAATCAGTTAATGGGATAGTTAATTGCTACTCATAGGGTGGCCGAATCGACTAACACCTATTCGCCGTGTTAACTTGTCAAGCCGATTAATTGGTCTGTCAGACCAATTAATCGGTGAATCATTGCTGGCCCATTCACTTGTGGGCAAACAAAACCCAAAATTTTGTCCAGTAACCCCTCTCATCCCCTCTCGCTCCTCAATAGTTAGGGTTCGACAAAACAGTAGCATATTTTGATATATTACATAGGTAAGAGTATGAAACTATGGTATAATACGTAAAAAACTAGATATATGTTGGCAAGTTTCTATTTAATCTACCGATTAATGGTCGACCAAGTAATCTAGTTAATAGGCCATTTCACTGATTAATCGCTACTCCCAGGTAGACCAAGCAGCTAGCAGTTACCGATTTCTTGAACAATGGATAGAACCACCTGTTGATCTTGATAACCCACAACCTAAGAATAAAAGGTATGATAAAGGAGACTTTGTTGCTAGAAAACACAGTAAAGAAAGAGAACCGTGGGTTCAAAAACCTATGCCTTTTTCACCTAAGTCAACTAAAAAGAATGATGATGAAGAATTTGAACGATTTGCTGAAATGCTGAGGCTAGTATTTTTGCGTACTCGCTTGACAGATTTCCTAAAAATGCCTCCTTATGCAAAGTATATGAAAGACATCATCACAAATAAGAGAAGAATACCGGAAGCTGAAATCTCCACTATGCTTGCTAATTACACTTTTAAAGATGGAGTACCTAAAAAACTTGGAGATTCGGGAATACCAACTATACCTTGCTCTATCAAAAAGAATTATGTAAAAATTGCTTTGTGCGATTTAGGAGCTGGTGTTAGTGTTATGCCTTTCTCTTTATATAAAAGACTTGACTTGAATAAACTCACACCTACTGAAATATCTTTGCAAATGACTGACAAATCAACTGCCATACCTATCGGTATCTGTGAGGATGTGCCCGTTGTTGTTGCTAATGTTACCATTTTGACTGACTTTGTTATACTTGAGATGCCCGAGGACAACAACATGTCAATTATCCTTGGTAGACCATTCTTGGATACTGTAGGGGCTGTTATTGATTGCAGTAAAAGCAAGGTCACTTTTCATATCAATGGTAATGAGCATACGGTGCACTTTCCGAAGAAACAATTCCAAGTGAATGGTATTAATGTTATTGAAAAATCTCCGACAATCACTATTGTAAGTTTTCAAATACCTCTACCTACTGTCAAAAAGAAATATGAAATGATTATTTTTGGGGACATTCATATCCCCATTGAGGTAATGATACGTCTCCAATGTATCTACTTTTTCTCACGCTTTTCCTCCTGTTTTGGATTCTAATTTGCATGATTTGAATGAAACTAACCCCAGACTGACGTTGTTTTCAGCAGAACGACCATGGTGTTGTTTTTGTGTAGAAATAAAAGTTCTTGGAATGGAACGAAACTTTGCGAGGATTTTTTATATTAATAATAAGAATTACTGGAGCCAAGACCCACCAAAGAGGGGCCCCTGGGTGGGCACAACCCACCAGGGCGCGCCCCTCTCCTGGCGCGCCCAGGTGGATTGTACCCACCTGGTGGCCCCGCTGACGACCCCCCTAATACTATAAATTCACATTATTCTAGAAAAAAAATCAGGGAGAAAGAATTATCACGATCCACGAGACAAAGCCGCCGCCAAGCCCTGTTCTTCCTTGGGAGGGCAGATCTGGAGTTTGTTTGGGCCTGCGGAGAGGGGGGGTCTTCGTTCTTCGTCATCACCAACCAATCTCCATCGCCAATTCCATGATGCTCCCCACCGGGAGTGATTAATTCCTTCGTAGACTCGCTGGCCGGTGAGGAGTTGGAGGAGATTCATCATGTAGTCGAGTTACTTTTGTTAGGGCCTCATCCCTAGTATCCACAATGTTCTTAGATTGATGTTGCTATGACTTTGCTATGCTTAATGCTTGTCACTTTGGGCCCGGGTGCCATGATTTCAGATCTGAAACGTTTATGAATTCATCATTATATCCATGTTCTAGATCTGATCTTGCAAGTTATGGTCACCTACTACGTGTTATGATCCGGCAACCCCTGAGTGAAAACAACCGGGCGCACTCCCGGTGATGACTGTAGTTTGAGGACTTCATGTATTCACTATGTGTTAATGCTTTGTCCCGGTTCTCTATTAAAAGGAGGCCTTAATATCCCTTAGTTTCCAATATGGACCCCGCTGCCACGGGAAGGTAGGACAAAAGATGCCATGCAAGTTCTTTTAATAAAGCACGTATCACTATTTACGGAATACATGCCTACATTTTATCGATGAACTGGAGCTAGTGCCGTATCGCCCTAGGTTATAACTGTCACATGATGAATATCATCCAACAAGTCACTGATCCAATGCCTATGAATTTATCCTTATTGATCCTGCTGCGTTACTATTGCTATCATCACCACTTGTTACAAAATCATTGCTATCACTGTTACTGTTACCGTTGTTGTTGTCACTAGTATCAAAACTATCAAACTACTTTGCTACTAATCACTTTGCTGCAGATAATTAATCTCCAGGTGTGGTTGAATTGACAACTCAGCTGCTAATACCTTCAAATATTCTTTGGCTCCCCTTGTGTCGAATCTATAAATTTGGGTTGAATACTCTACCCTCGAAAACTGTTGCGATCCCCTATACTTGTGGGTTATCACAGGTGAGAAGGTCTCATCGTAGTCAATCCCTCAAACTTGTTGATAACCCTTAGTGACAAGCCGAGCCTTATAGACGGTCACATTACCATCTGCGCCAGTCTTCTTCTTAAAGATGCACTTATTCTCTATGGCTTGCCGATCATCGGGCAAGTCCACGAAAGTCCATACTTTGTTTTCATACATGGATCCTATCTCGAATTTCATGGCTTCAAGCCATTTGTTGGAATCCAGGCCCGCCATCGCTTCTTCATAGTTCGAAGCTTCACCGTTATCTAACAACATAATTTCCAGAATAGGGTTGTCGTACCACTCTGGTGCGGAACGTGTCCTCATGGACCTACGAAGTTCAGTAGGAACTTGACCCGAAGTTTCATGACCATCATCATTAACTTCCTCTCTAGTCGGTGCAGGCACCACAGAAACATCTTCCTGAGCTGCGCTACTCTCCGGTTCAAGAGGGGGTACCTCATCAAGTTCTATTTTTCTCCCACTTACTTCTTTCAAGAGAAACTCTTTCTCCAGAAAGGATCCATTCTTGGCAACAAAGATCTTGCCATCGGATCTGAGGTAGAAGGTATACCCAATAGTTTCCTTAGGGTATCCTATGAAGACACACTTTTCCGACTTGGGTTCGAGCTTTTCAGGTTGAAGTTTCTTAACATAAGCATCGCATCCCCAAACTTTCAGAAACAGAAGCTTAGGTTTCTTCCCAAACCGTAATTCATACGGTGTCGTCTCAACGGAGTTAGATGGTGCCCTATTTAAAGTGAATGCGGCAGTATCCAAAGCATAACCCCAAAATGATAGCGGTAGATCGGTAAGAGACATCATAGATCGCACCATATCCAATAGAGTGCGATTATGACGTTCGGACACACCATTACGCTGAGGTGTTCCAGGCGGCATGAGTTGTGAAACAATTCCTCATTTCCTTAAGTGTGTGCCAAACTCGTGACTCAAATATTCTCCTCCACGATCTGTTATTTTCCTGTCACGTTGATTCTCTACCTCGCTTTGAAATTCCTTGAACTTTTCAAAGGTCTCAGACTTGTGTTTCATTTAGTAGACATACCCATATCTACTTAAGTCATCAGTGAGGGTGAGAACATAACGATAGCCATCACGAGCCTCAACGCTCATTGGTTCGCATACATCAGTATGTATTATTTCCAACAAGTTGGTTGCTCGCTCCATTGTTCTGGAGAACAGAGTCTTGGTCATCTTTCCCATGAGGCATGGTTCACACATGTCAAATGATTCATAATCAAGAGACTCCAAAAGTCCATTTGCATGGAGTTTCTTCATGCGTTTGACACCAATGTGACCAAGGCGGTAGTGCCACAAGTATGTGGAACTATCATTATCAACCTTACATCTTTTGGAAATATGTGTAACATCACATTCGCGACTCAATAAAAATAAACCATTGACCAACAGGGCATGACCATAAAACATATCTCTCATATAAATAGAACAACTATTATTCTCGGATTTAAATGAGTAGCCATCTCGCATTAAACGAGATCCAGATACAATGTTCATGCTCAAAGTCGGCACTAAATAACAATTATTGAGGTTTAAAACTAATCCTGAAGGTAGATGTAGAGGTAGCGTGCCGGCGGTGATCACATCGACCTTGGAACCATTCCCGACGCGCATCATCACGTCGTCCTTCGCCAGTCTCCGCTTATTTCGTAGCTCCTGTTTTGAGTTACAAATATGAGCAACCGCACCGGTATCAAATACCCAGGAGCTACTACGAGCGCTAGTAAGGTACACATCAATAACATGTATATCATATATACCTTTGGCGTTGTCGGCCTTCTTATCCGCTAAGTACTTGGGGCAGTTCCGCTTCCAGTGACCATTTCCCTTGCAATAAAAGCACTCGGTCTTAGACTTGGTCCATTCTTCGGCTTCTTCCTGGCATCTGACTTACCGGGCGCGGCAACTCCCTTGCCGTCCTTCTTGAAGTTCTTCTTACCCTTGCCTTTCTTGAAACTAGTGGTCTTATTCACCATCAACACTTGATGTTCCTTTTTAATCTCCACCTCCGCTGATTTCAGCATTGAATATAACTCAAGAATGGACTTCTCCATCCCTTGCATATTGAAGTTCATCACAAAGCTCTTGTAACTAGGTGGGAGCGACTGGAGGATTCTGTCAATGACCGAGTCATTTGGAAGATTAACTCCTAGCTAAGACAAGTGGTTGTGCAACCCAGACATTTTTCGTATATGCTCGCTGACAGAACTGTTTTCCTCCATCCTACAACTGAAGAACTTGTCAGAGACTTCATATCTCTCGACCCGGGCATGAGCTTGGAAAACCATTCTTAGCTCTTGGAACATCTCATATGCTCCGTGTTGCTCAAAACGCTTTTGGAGCCCTGGTTCTAAGCTGTAAAGCATGCCGCACTGAACCAGGGAGTAATCATCACTACACGACTGCCAGGCGTTCATAACGTCTTGAGTTGCTAGGAAAATGGGCGCATCACCCAGCGGTGCTTCAAGGACATATGCTTTCTTGGAAGCTATGAGGATGATCTTAAAGTAACGGGCCCAGTTCGTATAGTTCCTTCCATCGTCTTTCAGCTTGGTTTTCTCTAGGAATGCGTTGAAGTTGAGGCCAACATTAGTGTGGGCCATTGGATCTACAAGATAGATTGTAAAGACAATTTTAGACTAAGTTCATGATAATTAAGTTCATCTAATCAAATTATTTAATGAACCCCACTTAGATAGACATCCCTCTGGTAATCTAAGTGATACATGATCCAAATCGACTAGGCCGTGTCCGATCATCACGTGAGACGGACCAGTCATCAATGGTGAACATCTCCATGTTGATCGCATCTACTATACGACTCATGTTCGACCTTTTGGTCTCTCGTGTTCCGAGGCCATGTCTGTACATGCTAGGCTCGTCAAGTCAACCTAAGAGTTCCACATGTGTAAATCTGGCTTACACCCTTTGTATGCGAACGTTAGAATCTATCACATCCGATCATCACGTGGTGCTTCGAAACAACGAACCTTCGCAATGGTGCACACTTAGGGGAACACATTTCTTGAAATTTTAGTGAGGGATCATCTTATTTATTCTACCGTCATTCTAAGCAAATAAGATATAAACATGATAAACATCACATGCAAATCATAAAGTGACATGATATGGCCAATGTCATCTTGCGCCTTTGATCTCCATCTTCGAGGCGCGTCATGATCACCATCGTCACCGGCATGACATCATGATCTCCATCATCGTGTCTTCATGAAGTTTTCTCGCCAACTATTACTTCTACTACTATGGCTAACGGTTACCAATAAAGTAAAGTTATTACATGGCGTTTATATTGACTCGCAGGTCATACAATAAATTAAGACAACTCCTATGGCTCATGTCGGTTGTCATACTCATCGACATGCAAGTTGTGATTCCTATTACAAGAACATGATCAATCTCATACATCACATATATAATTCATCATATCCTTTTGGCCATATCCCATCACATAGCATACCCTGCAAAAACAAGTTAGACGTCCTCTAATTGTTGTTCCATGTTTTACGTGGCTGCTATGGGTTTCTAGCAAGAACGTTTCTTACCTACGCAAAAGCCACAATGGTGATATGCCAATTTCTATTTACCCTTCATAAGGACCTTGTTCATCGAATCCGATCCGACTAAAGTAGGAGCGACAGACACCCGCTAGCCACCTTATGAAACAAGTGCATGTCAGTTGGTGGAACCTGTCTCACGCAAGCGTACGTGTAAGGTCGGTCCGTGCCGCTTTATCCCACAATGCCGCCGAATCAAGATAGGACTAGTAACAACAAGCAAATTGACCAAATCATCGCCCACAACTACTTATGTTCTACTCGTGCATATAATCTACGCATAGACCTAGCTCATGATGCCATTGCTGGGGAACATTGTAATAATTCAAAAAAATTCCTACGTGTCACCAAGATCAATCTAGGAGATTCTAGCAACGAGAGAGAGGGAGTGCATCATCATACCCTTGAAGATCGCTAAGCGGAAGCGTTACAAGAACGCGGTTGATGGAGTCGTACTCGCGGCGATTCAAATCGTGGAAGATCCGATCCAAGCGCCGAATGGACGGCGCCTCCACGTTCAACACACGTACAGCCCGGGGACGTATCCTCCTTCTTGATCCAGCAAGGGAAGAGGAGAAGTTGAGGGAGAACTCCGACAGCACGACGACGTGGTGGTGGGGCTCGTGGTTCTCCGGCAGAGCTTCGCTAAGCACTACGGAGGAGGAGGAGTTGGAGGGGGGAGGGCTGCGCCAGGGGAAGGGTGCGACTGCCCTCCCACCCCCTCACTATATATAGGGGAAGGGGAGAGGGGGCCGACCCCCTTAGATGCATCTAGAGGGGGGGCAAGGGGGAAGACTTGCCTCCCAAACAGGTGGGAGGCACCCCCACACCCAGGGTTTCCAACCCTAGGCGCCTTGGGCCCTTTGGGAGGGGGGCGCACCAGCCCACTAAGGGGCTAGTCCCCACCCATATTCAGCCCACTAAGCCCTCCGGGGCAGGTGGTCCTACCCGGTGGACCCCCAGACACCTTTCGATGGTCCCGGTACAATACCGATAACCCCCGGAACTTTCCGACGACTGAAACTGGAGTTCCCATATATAAATCTTCACCTCCGGAACTCCTCGTGATGTTCGGGGTCTCATTCGGGATTCCGAACAACTTTTGGTAACCACATACAATTCCCATTACAACTCTAGCATCACCGAACCTTAAGTATGTACACCCTACGGGTTCAGGAACCATGCAGTCATGACCGAGACACCTCTCCGGCCAACAACCAATAGTGGGATCTGGATACCCATATTGGCTCCCACATGTTCCACTATGATCTCATCGGATGAACCACGATGTCAGGGATTTAATCAATCCCGTATACAATTCCCTTTGTCCATCGGTATGTTACTTGCCCGAGATTCGATCGTCAGTACCCCCATACCTTGTTCAATCTTGTTACCGGGAAGTCTCTTTACTTGTTCCGTAACACATGATCTTGTGGCTAACTCCTTAGTCACATTGAGCTCATTATGATGATGCATTACCGAGTGGGCCCAGAGATACCTCTCCATCATACAGAGTGACAAATCCCAGTCTCGATTCGTGCCAACCCAACAAACACTTTCGGAGATACCTTTAGTGCACCTTTATGGTCACCCAGTTACGTTGTGACGTTTGATACACCCAAAGCATTCCTACGGCATGCGGGAGTTGCACAATCTCACGGTCTAAGGAAATGATAGTTGACATTAGAAAAGCTCTAGCAAACGAACTACACGATCTTGTGTTATGCTTAGGATTGGGTCTTGTCCATCACATAAGTCTCCTAATGATGTAATCCCATTATCAACGACATCCAATGTCCATGGTCAGGAAACCACAACCATCTATTGATCAACGAGCTAGTCAACTAGAGGCTCACTAGGGACATGTTGTGATCTATATATTCACACATGTATTACGGTTTCTGGTTAATAAAATTATAGCATGAACAATAGACAATTATCATGAACAAGGAAATATAATAATAACCATTTTATTGTTTCCTTTAGGGCATATTTCCAACACTTCGGCCCTGGGCATGGCGGTGGTGGTCGCCTCCTTCGCCGGAGATGGTGAGCTTGAGGCTGGGTGGTCGGATCTCCAGATCCGTCATCTAGTCCCAGCTGCGAGTTGGGGAGACAGAGTTGCTGGTGAAAACCGACCCAATGGCGGGTGATGGCGGCGTTTTGCGTCGTTACCTTGATGAAGGCATTGTCGTGTAACTTCTGTCGACCCACTCGTGCTGCTTCAAGGGAAACCCTAAGATCTGGTCATCCAGATCGGACGATGGCGGTATTATGGTGTCTTTACTCTCTTGGGAGAATTGTTTGTGGAGCAGCGTTGGAAGACAGAAGCAGGAGGTGGAGCGGCTAAATCTTGAACGAAGCTTCGGTGGAGATGTCAAGTCATGCTTGTTGATAGGTTCTATGTTGTGTCATGCCTGGTCGGCAGGTGCTATGCACGACATATCTGCCAGAGTCTTCGCGTCTGGATGAATGCGTGCAAGGCGGTGGCGCCGTTTGGCGTCGACGGATGTCTGAACTGGCAAGGATGATGCAGATCTCTACCTGAAGATGGGCCAACGGTCCGATGATGATGGCGGTTTCTAGCTTCTAAAATGTGTGCATGTGGTGCGTGTTTTTGGTCTGCCGCATCGGCTGTTGGTCCCGATACGTTATGTGGATGGATCGGCGACGACATGGGTTTTAGATATGGGGGGTGAGAGCACTCCACATTATCGAGTTTATAGGTGCGAGTGGTGGCTTCGAGTGACTTGATGTATTTTCTTGTCAGACCTTTGTGAAATACTTCCTCCGTTTCTAAATATTTGTATTTCTAGATTTCAACAAGTGACTACTGACGGAGCAAAATGAGTGAATCTACACTCTAAAATATGTCTATATACATTCGTATGTGATAGTTCATTTGAAAAAATCTCTAAAATGACAAATATTTAGAAACAAAGAGAGTAATTAATAAAGATGGTTGTATGCATCAATTCATTCAGATAAAAAAAACTAACAGCAGTTTGGCGCTTTGAGTAGGCGAGGCGCCTCCAATCCAAGGGAAAGAAAGTAAGGGCGCCCTTTCCATTTTCTGAAGCAAAGGTCTCCAAAGAGAGATTCAGCTCCAGGTAACTTATCCAGAACACATGTCCGCTGCAGCGACCAGCAAGTACAGGGCTACAGGTTCGTTGGGCGTGCAGAGCTGTGCTGCACCAGTGGCCGTGTCCGTGTGGCCGCCGGTCACAACGACGTGCAAGCAGTGCGCGCTGAACCTGCACCTGAACCTGAACCTGAGAGGGGCAGGCAGGGCTTGAGACGAGCTGCGACGCAGGAACACGACGACGGTGAAAAGGATCGTCCTGGTGGTGTCGTCGTCGTCGTGTGTGTGTCGCCCTGGCTTCCTCCGCAATCCTGCTGGCCGCTTTATCATCGCGTCGGCTTCACAAGTCGCGACTACATTGAAGGCGCCCAGATGTCCTTTCCTGGCCGCCGGCGACTGGGGATTCTCGTCTTGTCACGTGCGGCTTTGAATCTACGCACCGCTGCGTGGCTGTTCATTATTTGCCCAGCTGTTACCGCTTTTGCCATCTCTAGGTCGGCCCAGCCGATCAACTGAGTGCTCTAGGCTAAGTTCATTCTCGTGTCACTCATGCTGAATATTGACTTTTGGTTTTCTTTGTTACTCCCTCCATAAATTAATATAAAAGCATTTAGATGATCACTAAATGATCTAAATGCTTTTATATTAATTTACGGAGGGGATACTTCTCTTCACTCATGGACATTACACCCATATATACAGTGGAAATGTGGAATGCCAAACCAAAATTGTCCTAGTTATGGGTAGGGTATTCCATACTGCGTGTACCAATTTGTTTTTAGACAATCAGGGCCATACACGTGCACTTTGTCTTACGAGCGAGATTCGCCCGGCCAACGGTCACACCTGCCATCTTAAGAGGCCCGCATTATGCCCATGAAATCAAAACATGCTTCTTCACTAGTTCAGGCTTTTACCAGCCTCAAAAAGAAAATGCTTCCATTTCCACCCATCATTTCCTCAACAGAAACAAAACGCACTCATCTATGTGGCACAATCTTCTTTAACCAAAATTGTTTCCCTCAACACCAACAACAAAAAGCACTCATCTATTTCCCTCGACAGCGACAAAGGCTTTCCTTGCTTCAACAAAAAAAAGAAAAACAATTCAGGCCACCATTTTCACCCATCCATTTCCCTCAACAGCAACAAAAACCAATTGCTTCCCCTTCCAAAGTATTCTTAAAACAATTAAGCTTTGTAGATAAAAGATAATGTGTCCGAAAGCAATTAAAGGAAACATACGGACACATTCTCCTTTTTTTTCGAAAAGGGGGTCACCCCGGTCTCTGCATCAGAACGATGCATACGACCATCTTATTAAAATAAATAAATAAGATTGTAACAAAGTCTCAAAATCTCCAACTGAAACAAAAGCTCACTCAGAGCCAAATAGGCTAGAACTACAAACTAGCCAAATCAAGGACGCCACAACCGGCTAGCTAAAGGGAGATAGGTAAACTAATTGCATATTCTATTACATGACCGCCATCCAAACCGGTTGAAGATATCCCGAGCTACCATCTCCCAGCGGGTAGATCCAGTAACCAAATGCTCCCTGGCCTCCATCGGAGTGAGTAGCGACCACGAATGGATCAATATCGTGGCTCGAAAGATAACCTGCACAAAATGAAATCGTGATGTTCTGTTAAAAACCAAATCATTTCTGCAATTCCAGATAGTCCACAGCAAAGTGCATACTCCCACACAAATATGTCTCGCTAAGTCAGGCTCAATCCCATTAAGTCATGTCCCAAATAACATGTTAACAGAATTCGGTGGAGTAATATTGAAAGCAATGTGGACGGTAGCCAAAGAACTTTGGCCAACGGGCAATCAAGAAACATGTGCTTAATTGTCTCATCCCGATCACAGAAACTACACCTAGTAGATCCTGTCCAATTACGCTTTGTCAGGTTGTCCTTGGTTAAAATGACTTGTTTGTGGACAAACCACATAAACACTTTTATTTTCAAAGGAACTTTGACGGCCCAAACATGCTTGGAGGTAGGAATGAAGCTCGAATTGATAACATCAATATACATTGATTTAACTGTGAATACTCCAGACCTAGTTAGCTTCCAGCGTAATTCATCGGGTTGTTGGGAAAGCTGAACCTCCATCAGCCTCCTAACTAGACGGAGCCATTCTTCCCAATGATTGCCCACTAGCGACTGTCTAAAGTGGATATTAAGGGGGATAGATTGAAATATCATTGCAACGAACACCTCACGACGTTGAACAATACGATATAAAGATGGGTATTGAATGGCCAAGGGTGTCTCTCCGGGCCAAGTATTCTCCCAGAACCGTGTACTAGCACCATTGCCAATAATAAACTTTGCCCTATTAAATAAGGATTGTTTGACTTTCATCAGTTCTTTCCAGAAAGGCGAGTCAGTCGGCCTAACTGTCACTTGTGACAAAGTTTTGATTTGAAGGTACTTGCTACGAAGTATTTGTGCCCACGTGGTATCAGTCTCATGGGATAGCTTCCACAGCCACTTACTAAGAAGGCATCTGTTCTTAACTTCGAGATTCTCAATACCAAGCCCCCCTTGGTCTTTCGGTTTACAGATGATATCCCATTTAGCTAGCCGGTACTTTCTTTTTAGTTCATCACCCTGCCAGAAGAAACGCGATCGATAAAAGTCCAGTATTTTCCTGACTCCAACTGGGACTTCAAAGAATGACAAGAGAAACATAGGCATACTCGTGAGCACCGAATTAATCAAAATTAGTCGGCCTCCGTATGACATGAGCTTGCCCTTTCAGCAACTCAGTTTTTTTTCAAATCGGTCTTCGATGCACTTCCATTCTCTGTTTGTCAGCTTACGGTGGTGGATTGGTATACCTAGGTAAGAAAAAGGTAATGCCCCCAAATCACACCCAAACAATTGCCTATAAGCCTCTTGTTCTTCCTTGGCTCTACCAAAGCAGAACAACTCACTCTTGTGAAAGTTAATCTTAAGCCCGGTCAATTGTTCGAAAAGGCATAATACCAGCTTCATATTTCTCGCCTTGGCCAAATCATGCTCCATAAAGATGATTGTATCATCAGCGTACTGAAGAATGGAGACACCTCCATCAACAAGATGAGGTACCAAGCCACCTACTTGACCATTCTCCTTAGCCCTTCCTATCATAAGTGCTAACATATCAACCACAATGTTAAACAGAATATGGGACATCGGATCTCCTTGTCTTAGGCCTTTATGTGTCTGGAAGTAATGACCAATATCGCCATTCACCTTAATTCCAACACTTCCTTTTTGCGTAAACTATTTAACCTGGCGGCGCCAGGCTTCATCCAAACCTTTCATATGCAATGCCTGTTGGAGGAATGGCCATTTGACTTTATTGTACGCTTTCTCGAAATCCATCTTAAAAACTACTCCATCTAGTTTTTTAGAATGGATTTCATGGAGTGTTTCATGAAGGACAACCACCCCTTCAAGGATGTTTCTATTCGGCATGAAAGCAGTTTGGGACTGTTGCACCACAGAATGCACAATCTGTGTAAGCCTATTAGTCCCGACCTTGATGAAGATTTTGAAACTAACATTAAGAAGACAGATCGGCCTGGACTGCTCTATCCTCACAACATCCATTTTCTTAGAAAGCAATATGATAGTTCCAAAATTCAAGTGAAATAAATGAAGCTGTCCAAAGAACAGATCATGGAACATAGGTAACAAATCCCCCTACGGTGAGTTTGGGCTCTACGGGCGGTGACCGATTCGCCCATACGATCATACGCCCATCTTTATGGCCCATGAATCCAAAACGTACTCGTTCACAGGTTCAGGCTTCCCTGCCTAAAAAAGAAAAACAGTTCAGGCTTCCAATTCGACCCACCGATTTCCCTTAACAGAAACAAAAGCCACTCATCTATGTGGCGCAATCTTCTTTAACCAAAGTTGTTTCCCTCAACTGCAGCAAGAAAAAGCACTTGCCTATCTCCCTCGACAGCTTTCCTTGGTTCAGCTGAGAAAGAAAGAAAATTCAGGCAACCATTTTCGCCCATCCATTTCCTTCAACTGCAACAAAAAAGCACTCATCTATGTCGTACAGTTTTCTTTTCAACCAAAATTAGACCACATTTTCCCTTCCAGAGTCTTCCTAAAACAATTAAGCTTTGTACATAATGTCGCCAAAAGAAAGAAAAATATAACATGCCTTAGCCTGGCGACGGACAATATGTGTTGAGGCCTGAAATTCCAGATTGCAGATTTATCTTTCTTTTTGTTTTCCCATGTGTATCTCCAATGTTTATTTATAATTTCTAGAGATTGTAGAGATATGCCTTCACAATTGTTTTTCGAAAATTTTCAAATATTAAAAAAATAGTTTGTAGCATGGAAGCGCTTAAAGTTTTTTTTCCTGAAACGGGGGCATTTGATGTGTGAGAGCACCTGATATTTTCCCTACCAAATTGTCCTTGTTATGGGCACTTTACCATATTTTCGTCTACCATGCATGGGCTGTACAGGCGGCGGCCGATTCGCCCGCCCATACCTGCCCATCTTAAGAGGCCCACACCGACACCATGGCCCGTCAAACCAAAGCTTCACAAGTTAAGGCTTTCCTTGCCTCATCAAACAAAGAAACAGTTGAGTCTTCCATTTTGTCTCAAAAAAAAAGTTGAGTCTTCCATTTTCACCCATCGATTTTCCACAACAGCAACAGTAACAGCAACAGCAACAAAAAGCACTCATCTTCTTTAGCGAAAATATTAACCCTCCCTTTCGCCTCTAAAGTCTTCCCGGAATAAACAAGTTTTGTAGTCTTATAGATAATGTCGTCGCAAGAAACATATTAAGGTAGGTACCCATCAGCGCCCAGTGGCCTGGTGACAGGCGCTCCTGTCCCCAGCCTCACACGATGACACACCAAGTTACGCGGGGCTTACAGCAGCAGTGTGTCATTGGGTCATTTCACGCAACCCCACCCCCAACAAACTCGACCGACCGGTCAATCAGTCGATCGTCGAGGGGGGAGGACGGAAATCCCACCAAATTCCCTCAATCCGAAAGCCACATTTGGACTAGTTTAATCAGTGAGCCAAGTCCAAGCCTAATCCCAACTGAAAACACTGTGTGGCACTGGTAATCCTACACTACTACCTAGTTGAAACTGAAACTTGGATAGGGAGACATGGCCGTATTTGTCAAAACGCTGGCTTCGCCGTTCAACCGTAATCATTTGCTGAGCGCTGTCACTTACCTAATCCTATGTACTACTTACAGTGTCCTAGGTTGAAATGAATATATTACCGCGTCGATCGCTATGTGTTTGCCCGCGGTGGTGAAACCTCGGGGCTGCTGCTGCCTGCTGGTGACCGTGACGCTATTCTGAGGAATGAATCACTGATTGGATGCCTTGATTGGGAGTGGTCTGGATTCTGAAACTTTCTACCGGATGATCGTTGGCTGGAACTGTCGGCCGGGGCGTCGGCACGAACCGGCTAGGCTATAGCTGGATAGCTAGGCTTTGCGTGCCCGAGTTACATACTGAACTCGAAGATACCAGTACCGCCTTTTTTTATCATCTGATCTGAACTGAAAGAAATGTGAACTGACGAGGTGGGTTTTCACCTGTCTGACCGTCACTTGGACAAGATCTTACTGCGCCAGTCACCTGACTGAATGACCGGACCATCTGAAAACTCAGTACAGCGACACCGCAACCGTTCAAATTTCGGGCATCGCCGGTAGAGCGGTGGTAGTCGGCGAGCGTAGCATCTTGCACCTCAATGCTGCCCATGCATGGACGAAACCGATCACGCCGGCTGACATCGGCACATCGCCGCTGCGGTAGACGGTGCGAATACGGCGCAACAAACCTGGAGGAAAAGAAACAGTGCGCGCGTGATACCAAACGAGGAGGATTTGAGCCTGCTTGCTAGCTGGAGTAGCTAGCTAGAGGGACGCCGCGAAGTCGCAAAGTCGGGGATCGGTGTGACGTCGAAGGGTTGGGGGCGACGATGGAGGATGGACACGGCGGCGCGCGTCAACGTGCGCTCACCGATGGGGATGGGGATGGGGATGGCCAGCGGGAATCTTTCCGGCGCCTCGTCAGCGTCGGCGCCGGGAAGCCCTCGCCATGCTTTCACATTCCTTATGCAAAATTCGCTCTGTCGCTCGCTCGCTTCGACTCGTTTAATGATCGTATCGTGCAATATTCCGTTGAATCCTGGGCGCCCTGATGCATCAGTTGCAACCTTTGCGCGCGCATTTTTTCAAGGAACTCGTGGTCCGTGAGTGGATGAATCTTTGGAAATGCATGCTTGTGGAGAAATGGTCTTTATTTTGAGGGATGTGGAGAAATGTTTTTTAGATGATGCTTGTGGAGAAATGTTAACCACTAGATAGTACAAGTAAGGGGGAAAATATCAGGTGATACCATCCATCACATGCTACCATGCTCCAAGTTTTCAAAAGTCACATTAAATGTTTCGAAAAATTCTTAATTTTTTCTGGACGTTCACAAGACCTAAAAAATTGAGATCTAAATTTGAAACACACGCCTAGTAAACCACTTTGTCTGTACCCGACGTGGCGTTCACATGGAGGAAATATCATACCAACCGGCATACTACAACATATTATCAATCTCAAAAGAAATTGCCCGATTTGGTCAATTACGACATTTTATATGTGTACGGTTTTTTATTATTCAAATCGCGCACACCATTTTAAAAGATTCCTGGTACAGAAAAAGGATATGAAAGTTGGCTTTTCAAGAAATGCCGTCCTTTTCTTTTCTCACTCCACAGTGACATTTCTCCCCTCTTTAGTAACACCGACAATGTTTAATTGTAATTGTACGTAATTGCTGAATTCCCTGAAATATAAAGTTCGTACAAAGAAAAGTCCGCTGCGTCACAACACGTGATTAGAAAACTGAAGAAAGTTGCCAAGTTGTGCAGAAAATTCATTCAGCAACGCCATGCTTCCTTATATGGGGTGACCTACAAGCTTCCATAAGTAGTAGACATTCAAACGTCTCGTTCACATGGAAACGGTCGCTCCGAAATCTTGGAATTTCAAAGTACAGACTTGGCTGTCATGAAATTTCTGGCCTTGGCCAGAGACTAGATTTTCGAAAGTAAACTGGGATGCGACTTACCATCATTGGTTCATCGGTTCCAACTCCAACTTGATCAAGATGATTAGAAAACTGAAGGTCTAGGTTGGCAAGAAAATGTAGCGACGCCATGCTTTGCTTACGGCCGTCGGAGTGACCTATGAGCTATATCGTCGCTGTCGCGTTCCCATGGAAACGGCGGCGCTCCAAAACCTAAAGAATCGGAAGGCACGGGCTTGGCTGTCATGAATTATGTGGACTTGGCCAGAGACTTGTAGAAGCAGTTTTGTCGTGAACATTTGACCTCCAATGCTTCAAACAAGTTGTGTAACCCCTGACGTGCTAAATGATTCACAAGCTAGGTCCTAGCTTTGCTTTGGCACATATAATCATTTCCGTAACTACCCAGGACCCACCTGTATTATCTAGCCCCTTGTGCACCTATCTATCTCATTTGTAGGCAAAGGATATTTCTTTGTGCACATGTCATTTCCATAAATAATGCCAGATTGAAGTACTACCAGAAAGTCACTATGGAATCTGTAAAAGAGTGATATCATCAACACCATATGCATCAAACAATTTTAATATTAAATATGCATCTGACATAGTATATACCAAAAAAATTAGTATGATCATATACACCACAAAAGCTTGGAGCACTATATATGATTTTTCTGGCTAGATGCAAAATACAGAAGTACTTTGAGGACATATGTAATGGCAGCCTGGGAGGTGATACAATGATACCAACGTAAAAAAGGTGGTATACCCAAATTATCATGAAAGTAAAGAGTTTTTCTACAACATCAGCAAAATATTAATATTATTAATATATTATGCCATAAACTTCAAACTATAATTTGATCTACATTGAAAAATAAAATAAACTGTTGAAATAAATCTGAAAAAGACGCTTTTCACTGGAATGTGTGCCATCTCATTGCCTTTGATACACATCGGTTTAATTGAAATGTTGCAAGACACACCATTATATCATCACATATCGAACTATAGAAAAGTATGTTGCCTTTACTGTCGTCATCAAGACAACAAGAGACTAAGGGGTATCTGAACTTTAGTTGTTGCGACACATTGCTATTTCTTTTTACAGATGATCAGTGTGACCTTGACACTACTAGGGAAAAGGCTAGCAGCAACACAGGTTCTAGATATATCAGTAGCGTGGGGACATGCGCTACTAATAAGGCGCTACAGCTAACCCATAGCAGTAGCGCGTGCACACCCGCGCTACTGCTATACAAGTGTAGCAGCAGCGCGCTTCGTGGAAGCTCGCTACTGCTAATAGCTCTAGCGCTCTTTGCCTGGAGACGCTACTGCTACTGTGGCGCTGCTGCTAACTTTTCTCCACTCGCTACTGCTAATTTTAGTAGTTTTTGTTTTTTTCTGCATATTTGTTTTGTATTTGAACAGGCTTTATAGAAGAATCTTTAGCAGATACAAATGTCATCATGATACACATACAAATGACTGCGAGACCACAAATGTAATCATAGCATATACATACAAATAGTCTCATCATAATCATCATCCAATACAAAGTGGTATCTCGTCATCATCTCGAAAATAGCGATACATGCAAGTCTCGAATACTTGCAACTACAACGTCATCCATCTAAAAAATGGTGTACGCGAGAAGAGCTATCACTATGAGTGAGAGCGGAACTATGCAGTACATGAGGCGGCGGTTACGAGTCCTGTTTCGCGCTAGCATCAACCTCAAGTAACTAGCTTCGGCTTCTTGTCTTATTTTGAAGCCTTTATGGCTGGCGCCCGAGACCCCATTCACTTGTGCTTGACACTCAGGCCACTCGTTGTACACCCCCGGAACCTTCCCTTTGTACACGACATAGCACCGCCATCTCGCCATCAAGAAACTAGGTACCTGTTAGAGATGCATCTTCATCAAAAGGATGTACAATCATATGCAGCAAAATATATTAGAGCAACACGAAAAAGAAAGGGTTAATTAGCAACTAGGTGCAACATACAGTAGACAAACTAATTAACTAGAGGTACGCAGGTCATCGTACCCAAACAAACAAAGTAGCGTTATGCAAGTTCGGCAGGGACCGTGGACATCACAAAGTTTCATCGCTACAGAAAGTATACAAGTTCAACCGACACATATCATCATCATCGGCATCGTAAATCACTAGAAGTTTCATCCTTCCGTATCGTCGAGGATGGACCCTAGCTTCTTGAACGGCGTGAGGTCTTGACGTTGCATGCCTATGCGAGTTCGGACGTCAGCTCGCGATATAGGGCCGTGGTGGAACATCCCCTTCTCATCGACGACTTCTTTCATGATGATCGTCGCAATGTCCCTTTGGATGCAAAAGAAGTCATCTCTATGTTTATAATCTGCTTCTCCATGAGATTCTAGCCACGTGTGGATATGATCATCATTTCTGCTTGTCATGCGAAGCTTTTGGTGATCCGTGCTGAACTCAATCATGAGATGGAGGATGTAGAATCCATCCTTCTTGCTTGGTTTTGGGACATGGATGCAGCAGAAGTTAGTTTTATGCGCGAAACCCATCTTCTTGTTCCTTTATTTCCTGATCTGCATGTGGCCACCTCTAATGTTGTAGCCTTGGAGAGCATCATCTAGAATATTCATTATATGGGTGTAGTCCTTCTCATAGTGTCTGGAAGGGTCGAAATACACGGCGTGGGAGACTCGCGGGTAAAGAACGATAAGGACGGCGCGCCCGTTGCTGCGGGAAAAAGACACCTCAAATTATTCTCCATATGAGCGAGAAGGAATGATTGAAATGTACGAAAGGGTTGTCTGGAACTGACTTACTTTGGATGATAAGGCATGAGGACAATTTCCTGGTCCTTATTCTATACCATGAAGTTTTAAAGGTAGTCCCTAGCAGTTTCACACTCAAAGTCGCCGAGACTCAAGAAAGACTCATGCATGTAGTACGGATCCGTCACATAGATTTGCAAGACTTCTTCTCTCTTCATAACGGAGCTCATATGTAGCACAAAAAGGCGGACGATTGTAAAATCAAGCCGCCTTTTCAGAAACATCTCAAAGATATGGTTAAACCGCAGGAAGAACACCTCCGCGGGCCGTGTGTCGACGTAGCACTTCCCCTCAGGCACACGAGCTGCATATGTCGGATATCCTAAATCCTTCGAGGCTAGTAGGCTTTTCTCAGTCGACATCACATGGCCATGCAGTCTCCTGAGATCCCCTGATAGTGCCTCCAGCGGTTTCGACGGTAGCATCGGCTCGCCCTTGAGATGGAATATGGCCGCACCTTTTACGGGTACATGCTCTTCAGAATCCATCATCTGGCTGCTATGTGCTCTGACTTGTTTGGAGGCAACTATCTTCCCCGATATCTTCCTCTCCTTTTTCTTGGGCACACCTTTCAGACCCTTCCTTAACCCCTGCCCCAGTGTTCCCGGGCTAAGCACTGTACGACCCTCGGCTAGTTGAGCCTGTGTTGAGGCGGCATCTTCAGGTGTGTCCTGTGAGGATTTCATGAAGAGAGACTTTTTGCAATCCCTGCTATGACCTTCCTGCCCGGGCAGATCATCCATATCCTCATTAGCATGCTGCTGCTATAACCAGTACCTATATAACAATTTTCCTGTTTGTTTCCTTCTATTTTCTTTTCATTTATTTTCTCTCACTTTTTTTCCAAGAGCAGTTAACGAAGGGAATTGTAGGCGATATATATTGCATCATTAGACGGTTAAATATGTATACAAAGGAACATATATATTACATCATTGGACCCATGCATAATAATGGCTAAGTGTGTATACAAAATAGGAACATATATATTACATCATTTGGCCGATAACATACGGTTCCTCAGCGTTGACGTTTTCGTTTTTAAGTCAGCTTCTTTCCCTTCTTGTTCGTTGAAGAATAATTGAGTCCCTCATTGTGACTTTGCCTTTTCCATGGAGTATGATTTTTCTTAGGTAATGTAGTATTGATTCTTCTTTTGACGTATACTTCATCATCATCATCATCTTCCCTCATTGGGTTGCCATACTGATCGTAGTCTTTCTCGTTGGCGACTCCATCCATTCCAATGATGTTCCTTTTGCCTCTCCTCATGACAACACGGCTGGGATTGCGCGGGTCGGTTATGAAGAAGCATTGTGTCACGTGCTTAGCGTGTACCCATGGCTCATTTTTTGCGATAGCGTTTATGGTAGCGCTCTTGGCGTTGGGTATAGTCATGGTAGTGAAATTCCGATTTTCTCTTTCAACATTCTTAGCCCATCTGACACGTAACATCGTTGTGTTGTGTAGTCCAGAGTAGTCAAGCTCCCAGATCTCCTCGACCCTTTCATAAAATCTTTCAGTTGCGCCGTTGTCGCTGCCGGTCATGCATTCCATCGTCACCCCTGAGTTCTGATCATCACTGTCCATATCTTGTCCATTATCCCTCTAAGGGCAACAGGTAGTATCTGTGTCATCATCACATGACAGTCATGGGACTTCATCATGCTGAACCTTTTCTTGTCCGTATCTAGATATCTACTTATCTTGCCACAGTAACCGGAACTAACTTTGACTCCGGTAAGGCACTTAAAGAATTGATCGATCTCAGCCTGACTTAAGGTGAAGCAAGAAGGGGCAATAATCCTCTTTCTTTATTTTCTTGCCCTTCTTCTCCCGCGCCTCTGTCTCCGACTCTGTCTCGTCTAACTGTTTACGGGGTGGCATGTGCAGATCTTCCTTGATATTCAAATCTTGCAAGTCTTTTCTTGCCTTCGGCCCATCCTTGGTCTTATCCGGCATGTTCATCAATGTCGCGAGCAAGCTCTCAACGACATTCTTACATATGTGCATTTGATCAAGGCAATGAGGTGTATCGAGTTTGTGCCAGTACTCCAAGTCCCAGAACACAGACCTCGTCTTCCATACCTTCAGCAGCGGCTCTGGCGCCTTTTCATCGTCTTTCCCGGCGCGGGGCACTCCTTCCAGTTTTTCAACAGCTCATCGATTTCGGCACCGCTCCGCTTACGTGGAGGTCCTCGATGCTCAGCGTGACCATTGAATAGATCTCCATGGTTTCTCCATGGGTCGTCCTGGTCGAGCCATCTTCGATGCCCCATGTACATGATTTTCCCAGGCCCTCCATCTTTCCTTGACGTTAGCTCCCGAGACATCGTATCATCCATGCACCGCATGCATCCGCAATATCCATGGCACACCTGGCCTGTGACATATTCGTAACCGAGATAGTCATGCACCATCGTGATCAGCGCGGCTCTCATGTAGAAATACTCGCCTTTGCTGGCGTCCCATGTCTTGGCCGGTGTTTTCCATAAAGTGTCTAACTCCTCTTGAAGTAGCCCCACATACAAATTAATATTATTTCCTGGTTGTTTCAGCCCTTGAATAAGCATTCTCATGTGAATGTACTTCAACTTCATGCACAACCGGGGGGAGGTT
Source organism: Triticum urartu (assembly GCF_003073215.2). NCBI lineage: Eukaryota > Viridiplantae > Streptophyta > Magnoliopsida > Poales > Poaceae > Triticum > Triticum urartu. Next base: position 673,422,182 of record NC_053023.1, read on the forward strand.
GTACATCCATACAAACACGGGCCATGTGCTATGGTTGGTGTTCTGGTTGCCAAACGGATTCATGCCATCGGTACCCGCGCTGAGCATGATGTTCCTTGCATCACATTTGAAATACCAATAGAAGATGTTCAACGCTCTCCACTGGTTTCCATCCTTGACGTGTCTCAGCTTCGGATCATCTCCATCGTCGGGCTTCTTCCTCTCCGCGTGCCAGCGCATTAGCTTTGCTTCCTTCGGATCTACGAAATACCGCTGGAGACGGGGAGTGATTGGTAAGTACCATACAACTTTCCGCGGACATTTCTTCCCGGCCTTCTTGTATCGAGAAGCATTGCACACCGGACAACTTGTTTTTTCCGCGTGCTCCTTTCGATAAATTATGCAATCGTTGATGCATGCATGGTATCTAACGTGCGGCAGATCAAGAGAGCACACGATCTTCTTGGCCTCATCAACACTAGTAGGACATAGATTCCCTGTGGGAAGAACATCCTTTAGGTACTTGAGATGCTCATCGAGGCTAGTGTCGGTCCATTTGTTTTTAGCCTTCGTCTTCAGGAGTTCGAGCATGAAACTCAAGTGGGTCACCTCAGGATTGCAACCATCATACAATGGGGTGTTCGAGTCTACCACCAGTTGCTCCAACTTAGCCTCCTCTCTTGAAGCAGCTCTCTCTGTACTCGTCTCCTTGCGAAGCAGTGCTTGAACATGAGGGTCCCGCACGATTGAACTTAGTACCGACGAACTCTGCTGCGTGGAGTCCATGTTCTCTCCGCCGCCATGTCCGACCCCTTCTCCTCCGCCATGTCCGGCCCCTTCTCCACCACCATGTTCGCCCTCTTCCCCGCCGCCATTATCGATCATCTCTGCGTCTTGCCTCGTGTCGTCATTGCCTGCCCCGTCGGCGTCCTCAACATCGTCATCCTCATCTTCAATTATCCACCGAGTATAGCCATCCATGAAACCAGTCATGATCAGGTGCGCTTCAACACGACCATCGTCATATGGGTCGAGCCAAACTATTCCTTTGCATTTTCGACAAGGACATAAAACCTTTGTCCGGTTATTTTCTTTCATGTCCTGCACCGTCGACCGCAACCACCTGCCCACCATCGTTCCACTGACCATCATGAACGTCTACACGGTAATAATAAACAAATTGATTATAGAAATGCGTGCATGCATCAAAGTCATACAAAAATTCGGCATGACCTTCCCTAAAAATAGGACATATATAGATCTAGAGTTTGCCTGGAATTCGCCGAAACGGAAATAAATCGACATTTCAGCAAAACATAGGCAACTAAAAAGCACAATTTGGCGTCAACACATGCCACACACACAATTTCCATCATATTGCCCAATTATCATATCACACACACATACACATATTTCCATTTTGCAAAAGCATGAAATTTTAATCACCTCTTTCTCGAGATTGATCACACGGTGGAGATGATGATGTAGGGAGATCAAAAGTGCACAAAGCTCTTCTTGACAAAGATAGATCTTGTTAGGGGGCAAATAGGTCACTTTACTAAATGCTACATCTACCTAGCTAGCTAATTTGGGAGGAGACAACTTCAACTGGTAGAGGGGGAAGGAAAAAGAAAAAGGAGATGCATTGATGGAGGTGGTGTGTAGTTAGCTAGGAGTAATGAAGAGAGAGAAATGTAGGGAGAAGAGGGAGAGTAATAGGGGGAGAAGTATTAAGGAAGAAGAAGAGTGAGAGAGGGAGGATGGGAGGTAGGGGAAAGGGAGGATGGGTGGGTGGAAAAAGATGGTGGGGCCCTGCGACTTAGCAGTAGCGCGGGAGAGAAAACGCGCTACTGCTAATAGCGTAGCAGCAACGCGTGTTTCTCGCACGCGCTACTGCTAAATGGGGCCAACCGCGCGGCAATTTCAAAATTAGTAGCAGCGACCTGAGCAAAAAGCGCGCTACTACTATTTCTGTAGCAGTAGCGCGCCCCGGCCGCGACACCGTGCTGCTGCTAAACTTAGGGTGTTGGTTACTGTCGGTGGATTTTTGTAGCAGCGCGGTTTAGCCACCAAGCGCTACTGCTAAATTCGCATCAGTAGCGCGTTTTCCTTGGCCGCGTGTATAAGGTTTTCCCTAGTAGTGTGAGGTTGTAGTAAGATCATCGCTCCTGCAGGTGATATGATGAAAGATGGTGACAACTGATTCTAGAGCGTGCACATGCGGTGCATGCAGAGGGTTTGCTAGACCGGTTGGTGCTCTCAGCTTGCCGGCGGGCGGCTTAATGAGGCCATCGGATTAGATAATGTGTGTTGATACGAGATCAGGGCACATCATCAAGATTGTAGGTGTTGCGACATTGGTTGCCAGGAAGATGGCTTTGCGTTGATTCATGTATTTATTTTGTCAGATCTTGTTGAATAATATGATAAAAATAATTGTGTGCATCGCTTGATACTGACGCCGGGTAGTTCTCCTTTTCGAATTTTTTTGGTAATCTTTGTTCTACTAATCCAAGATGAACTAAGGATGAGAGCGTGGTGCGTAGTCCATGGTGGACTACATCATCTATCTCTCATCCATCTTGGGCTTCCATGCTAATTTTTTTAATCTTTTCTTCTCTTTGAATTATTGACCATGGCCCGGTGTTTGAACTTTTGTTGGCTTGGGTCCTCCTGGGCCTCCAATTTTACTACTGTATGTAATTGGAGTTTCGCAATAGATAATATTCATCAAATTGAGGGTAGTTCAGATAGTTAAGTTCCTTGTGATGGAATCAACCCATGGGGATTTAAGTGTTAGACTTGGTACGGATGCTCACATTTTCCTCGATAACATGGGCTCGCAGTTCATCTGGCAGGAACGGGCGGTGACCGACGCGCTTTTCACCGAACTCGGCGTGGAGATGGAGGCGCAGGCCAACGTGGAGCAGCCGCAGGAGCCGGAGCTGTGGCTGCCGGCCATATACCAAGAGCCGGGCACGGAGATAGTGGATATCTCTGATGAGGATTAGGGTTGTATAGGTTGATCTACATAGGATTTTCTTGTTAGCTTGCTTTGTACGGCCACCACGGACAGTGAGGAAAAGTAGATCATGGGAGCCCGCCGGTGCCTGGATCTCATGAAGGCCACCGCCACCGCGTCGTCCGGTTACACAGCCGGTGACTTACCCGGTGAGCGGGGGCGTAGACCACGACGACCGTCTTTCCTCGCCCAAAATCCAACTCTGATCCGTGCTTCCCGGAGGCTGAGGCCACTCTTTCCCTCCCGCTGAAGCATATCCCTTTAGAGCTCACGACAAACCGATGAGCGGGCTACCGGCACATCGATGAGCGGGCTGCCGGATATAGTGAAGACATGTCGTGGGAGTGGAGATCCACCCTGGCCGGCATTAGACTAGTTTTAGCCTAGCCCGGTATATTTTAGTTAAAATATGCCCGAAATGAAAATGTTTTCGTCCGGTTTGTATGAAAATCATCCAGTTTGCATGTAATTCGTATAATTTGTTTAAAACACGGCTTGAAATGTATGCAGATAACATTGGATAGCCGATTTTCACATCCATATCCGCAAACTGATCCTTATTTATCCACAGATGGATGCGGTGTTCGATTTGCGGGTCAGCATTAGAGTTGCCCTCAATTCGATCGCCCGGCGTCGGATCAGAAATGCAATGCTCTATCGTCGCCATCACTCGGCTGATCCAAGTCTTCACATGTTGAAAATGGGCAGCATCATCAATTTTTCTTTGCGAAAAGTATCATTTTCAACATTGCGGCGCAAAAAGGCTCGCGGAAAAGGGAGCGTCGTTGAAGCCTCTTTTGGTGCCATGCGGGGTGGTTTAAGGCTGCTCCCAATGCATGGGTGCTTAGGGCATTTCTAACAGTTTGTATGTTAGCTTGTTGGTAAATATGCCATGTCATCAACCAATACCTTAATATACAACAACTCCAATGGATTGTATCTAGTTTGCCCAATAAGACGTGGGATAATAAATAAGGTGCTCTCTCATTCTACATTGGAGCTTGTGCAAGGGGTGTTGGTTCATGTACATACAATCTTCCTCTCTTCCCTCATTTATTGTATGACACATCATCAAAAATTCTATGTGGCAAAATTTACCAACAACTATCTTACAGCCATTGGAGATACCCTTAGATGAGGTGCTAAGCACATTAAATAGCTTAGCAACTATACTCCCCAATGCATAGGTGCTTAGCTTAGGGTTGCTAAGCTTGCTTCATTTAATGATTTAGCAACTAAAGCTCTTCATGTATTGGTGGGTTTCTTTCCTTTAAATGTTTTGCCTAGATTCACGCGCTTAACATTGTTTCTTCCTGGGTCACAACACTCATCTCTCTCCTCTTAAATAACATATCACATTAGATTTTTTGCCTACATGAAAGGCTTAGCACCTGTATAAGGTGAAGCATTGGGAGGAGCCTAAAAGTGTCGTGGTGCATGCGCACGCTTGGAAGCTGAAGGCACGTTGCTTGTTTATCTATTTGTTGATCGACCCTTTTTTGGGTTTGCTGCAGTACATTAAACTACGATCACTTGCCGCGTAGCGGCGTAGCACTTTAACAGTATGATCATGCGTCCTACTCTTGTCCGGAGTATCTCGTTTCCTTTTGCAGACCAATCTGTGATTAAATTGTTAGGAGAATAATGATATCATTATTTCATCAGAGTTTAAGTTCTACACTTGATATTGGTGTTTGTATTTTTTTTATTTCAAAACTTCCGACGATGTATGTTCAGTGAAAAGAAGTGTTCCGTCGACTATGAAAACCTCGTCAATTTCAAGATGATGTGATGACTTGATCTCTCGAAGATGCTCAAAAAAATAAAATGCACGTGCATACATTCACAGAGATAAGTGTATGTGCATACTGTGTTAAAAAATAAGGTATCTCGTTTCCTTTTCGTCCCGTTCCAATTATTCCTTTGGAGAAAAGGCGCACGGAGCAGCGTCCTTCCTGCTGTACGGCCGCATTCGCAAGTTGGCCTGCCGCCGGGTCACTTGTTATGGAACAGGAAACCAAACGTGTTCCGTCGTGTTCTAATCTAGTCCTTATTCCTCCTTTTCTGGTCTACAACAGTTCGTCAAGTATATACTCCCTCCGTTTCTAAATATTTGTCTTTCTAGACATTTCAAATGACTACTAGATACGAATGTACGTAGACATATTTTAGAGTGTAGATTCACTCATTTTATTCCGTATGTAGTCACTTGTTGAAATGCCTAGAAAGATAAGTATTTAGGAACGGAGGGAGTACCACTAATAAAGGAAAATTTGTTGCTTTTAGAACATGAGGGAAGCCATGTTTCGGCCTTTTTGGGGTGCGTGTTTGAAAAAGCGAAGCGTGTGCTAGTGTGCCTAGTCTTTTCTTTCTGGATCTTTCTCCGGGCATACATGCAAAATTAAATCCTATATCCATGACATTGTTGGTCTCCAATAATTAGTTAAATCTGATATTGGTACCTAAAGCCTAAAACTAGGCACACATGACTGATATGGCTCCTCACCCGAACCGCTTTTATGTTCGACAAATGACCCAATAGTCTATTCGGCACAAAAGGAATGGGAAATATATATAATAGGAACATTAAGGAAAAATGGGGAAAATTACTTTAACATATGAGAATAGTTGAAAATCTATAAAAATATGTGGAAACATTGACAGAAAAACCATTAATTTGCAAACTAAGCGTAGCTCAGATGGTTAGGTTCCTTTTGATGCAAACAACTCACCAGGGTTCAAGTCCTAAATTTGATATTGGTGGTCACATTTTTTCTGGATTCATTTCAGGCCTTCGGGCGATGTGCGTTTAATGTGAGGAGACGTTCTCGTCGACTATGAACATGTCTGTGGTGACTTCGTCAATCTTAAGATGTTGTGCCAGCCAATCTCCCGGAGGTGCTCATAGAGGTTCACTGTTCGTGTGTGCATTCATATGAATGAGTGTATATGTGCATATATGGTTGTCTGCGTACTGTGATAAAAAATCCTTAATTTGGTGACGGGAACACAACGTAACGAAATAAGTTCAATACATTCATGCAGAAGGGGTATATAATGATCTTCCATGAATGCTAATAATCCGTAAACTATTTTCGGTAGCTTTCTCTAATTCTCTGGGTTTTCCCGGAATACCTATTCCCCATATTTTTTATTTTTTTCTAAGTAGTTTCCATGTGTAACATCTCCATATTTTGAAAATTACGTGGAATAATTTTTCATTTCTTTTATGTTATTAATTCCTTGGTTTACTTGATTATTATCTAGATTTAAATATATTTTTCAATAAAATTAGGTTTTCAAAATAAACAATTTATTTCACTTATTAAGTGATAGTTACTTTTACAAATCTGCATATTCTTTGTTTATTATGGGTTTTCGGGTTGTATTGGGTTTACCAGTTTTTGTTTGTTATGAGTTTTCGTGCTTGCAAAAGAAAAGCTCGTGTGCTAGTGTGCCTAGCCTTTTCTTTCCAAGCCTTCCTCCGTGCTTACATGCAACATGGCAAAAACTATTTGGTCTCCCAGATAATTAAGTCGAATCTAACCTTGGTTTGGAAAATCTAAAAGTAGGCAAACATGACTGATCTAGCACCTCACCCGAGCTGTTTTGATGTTCGACAAATGACCTGACAATCTATTCGGCACAAAAGGAATGAAGAAAAATAAAATAGGAACATTCAGGGTCAATGGGGAATTGTTGCCTTAAGATATGGGAATGCTTGAATATATATCAAAAATATGCGGAAACATTGATAGAAAAACCCTTAATTTGGTGACGGGAACATAGGGTAACAAAAGAAGTTCAATATATTGATGCAAAAGGGTATACAATGATCTTCCATGAATGCTCATAATCCATAAATTATTTTTGGGAGCTTTCTCTCTGGGTTTTCCCAGAATTCAACGGTCTTACAAGTGGTCGATTCGCCCGTACGGTCATACCCGTGCCCATCTTAGAAGCCTCGCATGCATTATGGCCAACGAAACCAAAACATGCCTCTTCACAAGTTCACACTTCCCTGCCTCAAAAAGAAAAGAAAAAACAGTTCATGCTTCCAGTTCCACCCATCAATTTAAAACAATTTGAAAATTTTACACATGAAAGTTGAAAGAATCTTCTAGGTGCGTGCCAAATTTCAAGTTGTTTGGAATTTTGATGAGCTCGTGGTAAAAATAACAAATTTGGTTTGTCAAAGAAACTTTCAAAAAGTGCACTCTGTAGACCGGATTTATTTTTTTACCACGGGCTTCTCAAATGTCCAAACACTTTGAAATTTTGCACGCACCTAGAAGATTCTCTCACCTTTAATGTGTAAAACTTTCAGGTTTTTTTGAGTTATTTTGTTTTTCTTTAATTTATTGTTCACCAGGGGTAGATGAGTCTGGGCACCGTTTTGAATTACGGTCATTTTATACCCTCTTGAACGAAGAAATGATGAGAGGTTTGTTCACCGCACAATTATGAGTGGACAAATGGCACCGGCCATGAAACCACACAATTATTGCGTTCTGTATGCACGCTTTATTATTGGTGCAGCGAGACCAGTACAGCTTACTGTCTAACACAGCTGAGATCAAGAAAGAAAGCAGAAAACTTTCACATATTTTTGGCATATCGCGTCCTCAGTTCTTCAGCTCCTGTCAGGCTGTCACGATCGTCTCCTTCCTTGGTCCGCGTCAGAGCAGCTTGGGCTTCCGGCCCCCGGCCTTCCCTCTGAAGCTTGACATATCTGCAGATAAAAAAAAAACGCAGCATAACGCAGAGCTCAGAATCAGCAGCACAGCTGTATCAAGACGTTTGCTGCGTAGTGTAAGCACAGGCGACGCGGGTACCAGAGGGGGAGGGGACGTGGGAGCAGAGGAAGAGGACGACGAAGCAGAGCACGACGATGAGCGGCACGAGGTGGACGGACCGCTCCGTCGCCGCCGACGGCCGGACGGCGGGCGCCTTCTCCGGCTTGGCCTCCAGGTCCTCCCTTTCCTCCTCGTCCGCGAAGACGGGGAACGACGGGGTGCTCACCGGCCTCTGCATTCTCTCGAGTCTTTGGCTAGACGGCGGGAAAGGTATTCGCTCGGATTGGGATGTGTACGCCAGCTGATACTTGCCGAGCCACCGTAGTTCTTATGGCCGCCGAATTCCGTCACAGTGCACTTTCTTTTGGGTACGCTTCTCTGAATCTCACGCGTTGGCTCGATTTTGCTTAGCAGTAAACAACAAGTTTGGCGCTTTGAGTAGTACGTGAGGCGCCTCCAAGTCCAAGGGAAAGAAAGAAAGGGGGCCATTTCCATTCTCTGAAGCAAAGGTCCAAACCAAAAGGAGCTCCAGCTCCAGGTAACTTGTCTAGTGCACATGTTGGCTGGAGCAGGTACGGGCGTGTTTGGTTGCCCGCATGCAGCCTAACCAGGCCCGTGCGGAATGTGCGTGGCCTGTTTGGTAGCCCGCATATATTATTGGGTCTGCATTGCACGCTTCTTAAAGCATCTCAGGGCCTGGCTCAGTGGGAACATACAAATCGACAGTTTCTTCAAGGCCAAGCCCGAGCGGTGCACGTGGGCGGGCGCGGCTGCACGCGCGCGGCCACCCTCGAGAAGCCGCGTTGCTTCCCGAAGCACCGGCAGTTATTAGCCTCACCGCCCCTCACCGCTCCCTCTCCCCACTCTTCTCCACTCTCCCAACTCTCACCGGCGGCGGCGGATCGGAGCAGAGGAAGAAGACCACCGGATTCCATCACCGGCGTCGGCGGATCGGAGCAGAGGAAGAAGACCACCGGACTCCATCAATGGCGGTAAGCACTTCTCTCTCTTCAACATGCACGCTAGATTCGATCCACGGCGATATATTCGATCCACGGCGGAGGGGAATGGGGAATAGAGGTAGATAAGCATAGGGGTAGTTCATACTAGTTCATAGCAGTTCATACGAGTTCATACAAGCAAGATCGGAATGCATAAGGTAGATTTCGGGATTGGGGGATAGGGGAATAGGGGGAAAGGGGGTACACAACGGACACCGGCTGACCGCGACGGCCGTCATCGGCGTGCGGAGCGGCTGGTCGAGCCGCTGGCCTTCATCTTCTTCTTCATCGCCGTGCGGGCCGGCGGGTCATCCTCGTCGTCCTCGGCGGAGTCGAGGTCGATCTGCCAGGTAGGACGGACTGGCTCCGGCGCCCTAGCTGGCATGTGCACCGCCTCTTCTTCCTCCTCCTTAGGCTCCCTGCCGATGACCGCCACCGGCACGGCAGCCGTCTCCCAGTACAGTGCGGCACGGAGGTCATTAGGAGCCCAGTTGGTCTTGTACTTGCACCACTTCTTCCTCTGTTTAGGGTCGTCGGAGACGGCCTGATTCATGGCCCAGCGAATGATGTCAACTACCATCGCGCCCTTCGTTGGGTCAGGAATCAGTGTCTTCAGCTCCTCTTTAGTGGCCTTCATGAGCACGGCATTAGATTCGTTCTGCATGTCCGGCATGGAGCCGAAGTTCGAGCACACCTCCATGGTGTCCTCGACCTTGGTCCGGCCACCAGCCGTCCACCCTGTTGGGAAACGTAATAATTTCAAAAAAAATCCTACGCACACGCAAGATCATGGTGATGCATAGCAACGAGAGGGGAGAGTCGTCCATGTACCCTCGTAGACCGTTAAGAGGAAGCGTTATGACAACGCGGTTCATGTAGTCGTACATCTTCACGATCGACCGATCCTCAGTACCGAACGTACGGCACCTCCGTGTTCAACACACGTTCAGCTCGGTGACGTCCCGCGAACTCATAATCCAGTAGAGCTCGAGGGAGAGTTTCGTCAGGACGACAGCGTGATGACGATGTTGATGAAGCTACCGTCGCAGGGCTTCGCCTAAGCACCGCTACGATATGACCAAGGTGGATTATGGTGGAGGGGGGCACCGCACACGGCTGGGAGAGATCAATGATCAACTTGTGTGTCTAGAGGTGCCAACTTCCCCCGTATATAAAGGAGCAAGGGGGGACAGGCGGCCGGCCAAGGAGGGCGCGCCAAGGGGGGAGTCCTACTCCCACCGGGAGTAGGACACCTCCTTTCCTAGTAGGAGTAGGAGAGGGGGAAGGAAAGGGAGAGGAGGAGAAGGAAAGAGGGGGCTGGCCCCCTTTGCCCTAAACCAATTCGGTTTGGGCCTTGGGGGGGGGGC